>NC_142934.1:16909082-16919082 GCF_046866305.1 Octopus bimaculoides | reverse complement strand
TATATACATATATACATAAATGCATATATTTAATATGTATGTATGTATGTATGCATGCATGTATGTATGTATGAATGTAAAGCCTAATACGTTTTATGTATTAGGCTTTACATACATACAATCCGCTGTGGTTGGAAATGTTCTTAATGAAATGGTATTGTATATGCGTGGGTTAGGCCAAGCACCTGCAACAATAGAAGAAACAAACTTAATGACTTTGAATATGAATGACAAATAAAATTAGACTTGTACATGGTGACAGGCTAGGTTTGTCAGCAAAATACTCTAAAGTGTTGATGGGAAATAGGAAATACATAGATATAAAACCTAGGCATTTATATATATATATACACACATATATATATATATATATATATATATATATATATATATATATATATATATATATATATATAGTTTTAAACAAGTACGTATATATGAAGATAGATAGATAGATACATACATCATACATACATACATACATACATACATACATACATACATACATACATGTAGTCTTATTTTTATCACGTGCTTTCACTGCACTACCGAGCGCAGCTCCGTGTGCCTTGGGTATGGTGCTGTGGTTTGTTGTGATGCTCTTATTTTTACTGTATTGAAAGTGTTTTATGTAGGATGAGTGCAGTGCCTAGTAGTGCTATTTTCTGTATTTTATATATACTTGTTAGTCCTGGTGTTTTTGTTATGTAGTTGTCAGAACATTTTTTATCATACCTAATGCGCTTACTGTGATAGGAATTGTTTCTGTTTTTAGATTCTGCATTCGATTTACCTCTATTTCCAGGTCTTTGTATTTTGAAAGTTTCTCCATTTCTTTTAGAGAAACATTGTCATCTGTTGAAATTGATACATCGATTAGAAAGCATGTTTTTTTATGTGATCTCTGACAACTATATCCTGGCATATTGGCCTTAATTTCTCTGTGTATTGGCATATCCCAGAGTATGGTTGCTTTCTCATTTTCTGTGACCTTTTCTGGCGTGTGCCCATGCCATAATTTTCCTTTTGTCATTCCATAGTGTTGGCATAGCTTCCAGTGTATATAGGTCCCAGCTCTGTCGTGTCTGTGTATATATTCCTTCTTAGCCAGGACTGGACAGCCAGAGACAATATGATTTAGTGTTTCTTCTCCATCTCCACATATTCTGCAGATACTTGTATTTCTTTTCATTGCAAGTTTTTGGTAATTTCCTGTGGGAAGGTTTGGATTTTGTGCTACAATTAAAAATCCTTCAGTCTCTGCTTTGAGTTCTGAGCTGCTCAGCCATTGTTGGGATTTTACTTTGTCTATTTCTATTAAAATAAAGAGGTTGGTTTATATGTATATATTTATATATTATCATTATCATTATTATTATTTCTCTTTATCACAGCTTTTGTTGGAGCTCCTGGAGTCTTACATGCGCAGCAGGCATGCTACCTGCAGCCAACGATTATTGTTGATACTATCTATCCCTGTCACTGAATTTTGTGAACATTTAGTCAATTAAACATGTTTTCTACTTGGCAATTTTAAACTGTTAAAATCTCATTGCTTTATGTACATTTGTTTATACTATTGATAAACAAAATATTGCTGAAATTAATTTGGTATGTTTGTAAAGAAATTTATTTAAAAACAATTACAAGTTTTTCAAATTCAGGTGTATTTTCAAGAACAAATTCTCCGATATCTTTTCCTGCATGGAAATACCCCCTCTTTCCATATATATACATACAGGTTTCATAACTGTTAAGAGATATATGTTTCATAATATGAAAGAAATGGTAGCCTGCTTAACCCACGGATAAAGAATATTTCTCCATCAATGCGGTTATGAGCATTCATTCTCATTGTCCGCTATTAACACACACGCGCGCGCGCGCACGCACACACACACACACACACACACACACACACACACACACACACACACATACACACACACATATATATATATATATATATATATATATATATATATATATATATATATATACATGTATTTATATTTACATATATATATATATATGCATATATATATACATATATGCATACATATACATATGTATATATACTATTATATATATATATATACTATTATATATATATATATATATATATATATATATATATATATATATATATATATATATATATAAGCAATGTTAATTCTCTAAATGAAGTATTAACAGTAACTGCACGATAAAGTGAAGTATATTGCCACTTAAGTGTGGCTGACCCCTAGGGGTGGATGTTACTGTTGCTTTTAGCCCCAGGAGGACATCTCCTCTAGCTGGCTTATCGACACACTACTGTGTCCTGTTTGCCAAGGGAAGTTATCCGTCTCATCATGATCTGTAGCACGAACGGACCCGGGTTTCAGGGTTATTTCCCTTCGTCAGCGTCCGATAGCCACTGATCTTTGATGAGAGAGATAAATTCTTGGCAATCTTATGTATACTTTTCCAGTGAAATTCTTCACTGATATCGAAAAGGTGAAAACAAGCAATGTTAATTCTCTAAATGAAGTATTAACAGTAACTGCACGATAAAGTGAAGTATATTGCCACTTAAGTGTGGCTGACCCCTAGGGATGGATGTTACTGTTGCTTTTAGCCACAGGAGGGAAATAACCCTGAAACCCGGGTCCGTTCGTGCTACAGATCATGATGAGAGGGATAACTTCCCTTGGCAAACAGGACACAGTAGTGTGTCGATAAGCCAGCTGGAGGGGATGTCCTCCTTGGGCTAAAAGCAACAGTAACATCCACCCTTAGGGGTCAGCCACACTTAAGTGGCAATATACTTCACTCTATATATATATATATATATATATATATATATATATATATATATATATATGTGATGTAAAAGTAAAGAAGTTTAAGAATAATATACATTGCATAGTGCATACATCATCTGATATAGAACTCAAAAAACACTATTAGCCACTTATTTGCATCGGTCACACTCTATCTATTCGGATACGCCTACCTTTTACTGCTGAAAACCTACCCACTTATCTAGAGTCCAGCACAGTGTGAGGCTGAACCTACAAACACATGGCTGTGAAGCGAAATTCTGAACCACACAGCTACGTGTTTCCTTTCTTTTCTCTTCTTTCTTCCGCCTCTTTCAATCTCTGTTGCTACAAGGCTAATCTCCATGTTTCTCATGCGTGATCAGCATTGTTTTCAGGGTTAATATAAAAATGTTTGTATGTTTTATGTTACGTCTAATTTGCTAGGTTCTTCGATTAGTTTTAACGTAACTTGTCATTTAAGTATTGTTATTGCATGTTGTGAAAGCTTTTATGGCATTAGGAGGTAATTAAGTAGAATATGTGTTAAGTGAGCTAGTTGTCTTATTTAATTGAGAGATTAATATACCAGAGTATTTGCCGTGTGAGGTTGTTACTAAATTGGACGTGTCTTGATTTCACTATATAATGTAGTAAGCGGGGCTGTTTTCCGGACTGTGTGTATCGTTTCGTAATGTTTTGTGATCCCGGCAGTATTATGGATTGTGTGTGTGTGTGTGTGTGTGTGTGTGTGTGTGTGTGTGTGTGTGTGTGTGTGTGTGTGTGTGTGTGTGTGTGTGTGTGTGTGTGTGTGTGTGCGTGTGTGTGCGTGTGTGTGCGTGTGCGCTTGCATGTGTGTATTATGAACTTTTACAAGAAAACGGTTGTCGGTGATGTGGAAGACCGTCTGGTGTCGGAAAATGTTATATGTACTCTACTACAATGTATATTTAACTTCATATAAAACAATTATATACGTATATTTATACACATTTATATATTTGTGTATGTATTCGATGGTATTTTTATATGAAGATATGCATCTATGTATGTATCCGTTCATGCATGTATGTATTTAAAGAAAAATGCTACGATCACCATTTTGTGTGCACAATTTATGACAGACCATGCCCTTCTTTTGTTAGGCTCAAATCTCATTTGAAGACCCATGAAAAACGTACTTCCACGTACGTATATCGCGACACTCCGTCGGTTACGACGACGAGGGTTCCAATTGATCCGATCACCGGAACAGCCTACTCGTGAAATTAATGTGTAAGTGACTGAGCACTCCACAGACACGTGTACCCTTAATATAGAGGCGTTCCTGTATCAGGAGGGCCACATCTCTATCATCCCCCTCGCCATTTTCTTTTTTTGTCTTAAACCTTTGTATGCAATGCATGTGTCCCTTTCTTTTTCAGTGTATACCGTGTATACTTACTTTGTTATTATCATTTCATTATATGTAAACACCCACATTTCATGTCTGCCTTTGTATTGTCTCCCTCATCTTTTACCCTTGTGGCAAATAAATGATATTATCATTATTATTATTATTATTATTATTATTATTATTATTATTATTATTATTATTATTATTAAAGGCGGTGAGCTGGCAGAATCTTTAGCACGCCGGAAAAAAATGCTTAGCGGCATTTCGTCCGTCTTTACGTTCTGAGTACAAACTTCACCGAGGCAGAGTTCGCCTTTCACTCCTTTCGGGATCGATAAAATGAGTACCAGTCATGCGCTGGAGTTGCTGCAATCGACTATCCTCCTCCAATGAAATGAAATTTTGTCCCTTGTGCCTATAGTAAAATGAACTATTATTCTTTTTTTTTACTCTCGACACAAGGTCCGAAGGTTTTGGGGAGGGAGCCAATCGATTAGATCGAACCCAGTACGCAAGTGGCACTTAATTTATTGACCCCGAAAGGATGACAGGCAAAGTCGACCCCGGCGGAATTTGAACTCAAGAACGTAAAGACAGACGAAATGCAGCTAAACGTGCTAACGTTTCTGCCAGCTCGCCGCCTTAAAATGAATTATTATTATTATTATTGTTGTTGTTATTGTTGCTGTCATTGTTGTTGCTGCTGCTGTGGCTGTTGTTGTTGTTGTTGTTGTTGTTGTTGTTGCTGCTGCTGCTGCTGCTGCTGTTGTTGTCATTGTTATGAATCAGCAGAAGTAACTCAATGGCCAGTTGTCATAAATTTGATGTGTACCAATGGCCGAATCTGTCGGCCTTTGCGTCGAACCGCAAATTCTGTTGATTATAAATAGTAAAAAAAAAAAAATTTAAACTAATAGATAGATAGATAGATAGATAGATAGATAGATAGATAAGCAATGAATTGTGTGCATGTAAAAGATGTACTATTAAGGTTGTGCGTAAGTTAAGTAGATGCATTAATGTATACGTATGTTATGTTAACAAAGCTGATTGTGTTCGTTTGTTTGCCCAATTAAATGCAAGTTCTCTGTGCGAACGTGTTAGTGCCTGTGTTTATGTTTCTCTCTTCCTATGTCATTAGATTTGCATATATCGTATGAGCATGTATGCGTGCGACATGTATCTGAATAAGTTTTATGTGTGTATGTGTACATTTGACGCCCAGATTTACAATTCGGCATTGTTTCAATAGCTACCGTTTATTTTCTACAATTACATATGTGTCTGGTGAGTTCTTAGCTATTAACCTTGTCACTTAATAAACTTGCCACTGTCACTCACACACTCTAACTTTCAGCCTCTCTCTCTCTCTCTCTCTCTCTCTCTTTCTCTCTCTCTCTCTCTCTATCTCTCTCTCTCTCTCTCTCTCTCTCTAAATATATATCTCTCTATCTCTCCCTTTTTCTCGCTTCCATTGACGTCATAACCGGTGGTATTGCCGCTGCTACACATTTGGCGCACACACCCTTTGCTGATAAATAAACCGTCTTTACTAACGTTTACGAATACGCGTGCACATCTCACCCTTACATACATACATACATACATACATATACACGCACATATATATACACGCACACACAAATATACACACGAACATACGCACACACGTATATATTCATGTTTGATTCTATGTGATTTTATATATCAATATAATCTAACGTTAACGTGAATATTGTAGTAGAAAACATATTTATTAATATTTGCAATGAAAACCTTGACAGTGACTTCGAAGCTCCGACTTATTAGCCTTCATCTATATCTGTATCTATCTACCTATATATATATATACATATATATATATATATATATATATATATATATATATATATATATATATATATATATATATATATATATATATATATATATATATATATATATACATACTATAGCCTCGGGCTAACCAAAGCCTTGTGAAAAGATTTGGTAGACGGAAACTGAAAGAGGCCTGCCGTATATATATATGTGTATATATATATATATATATATATATATGTATGTATGTGTGTGTGTGCATGTGTGTGTTTGTGTGTGTGTGCGTGTGTGTGTGCTTGTTTGTGTTTATGTTTGACAACCGATGTTGGTGTGCTTTTGTCCTCGTAACTTAGCGGCTCAGCAAAAAAACTTAATAGCACCACCTCCCAAAGTCATTCAAATCAGGAATCGGACAACATGGCCTACTCAAGGAGAGAGTTATTGTTTTATGGCGACTAATCCGAGTGTAGAAGGTCTATCCAGGATTTTTTGAAGGAATTTGTTCAAAGACTTCTTGAACTTTATGGCGTCTGTATCTGCTTTAATGCGTTTTGATGTAATGTTAAAGAGAGCAGAGCCAATTGAGGTGATATAATTGTGCCGTTTTGCTGTTATGTGATGCGAGTATGGTTTATGTTGTGGTGGATAGCATGGGGTCCAAGTCTTGGGTTTATCTTAAAGACGATGCCAACATCATTAGGGCAATGCTGATGGAATATTTTCCACATCATACAGACGATGTAGCGCTCACGCGGCGTTGGAGTAAAAAGTGATTAACATTCCAACATTTACACGTTATTATTAATAGCTTATCTTTCGTCTGCCGCTACGTTCTGAGTTCAAATTCTGCCGAGATCGACTTTGCCTTTCATGCTTTCGGGGTCGATTAAATAAGTACCAGTTACGCACTAGGATCGATGTAATCGACTTAACCCCCCCCCCACCAGGAATTTTCAGGACTTGTGCCTATAATAGAGAGGAATATTTATAGCTTATGTAAAGTGATAAGCTATCATAATAGTTATCCGGGCGAAATGCTTAGCTGCAGTTCACTTTCCGCCGAGGTCGACTTTGCATTTCCCCCTTTCGGGGTCAATAGATTAAGTACCCACAAAATTTCAGGCCTTGTGTCTTTAATAGAAAGGATTATTTATAGCTTATTTGCTTCAAGATTGAATGTTCTAAAACAAAAACGAATTATACTCACTCCAGCGCCGCCGCGAGCGGTACATCATTTGTACGATGTGGAAAATATACCACCAGAATTGCCGAAACGACCGGAACATTAGTTTCAAGGTTCATCCAAGGCTGGGACCACGGGCCATACGTCCCCTGCCCAATTCAGGATCACAACATACAGGTACACTGCGGCATAATTTCTTTTCCTCAACAGGCCCTGTCCTGTTTAACATTGTCCCGAAACAGATAAAAGAGGGAAAGGATCCTATCAGCTTTAAACTGAGTCTAGACAGTTTTCTTCAAAAAACACCAGACAAGCCACCCATACCTGGATACAACTCACTCAATAAGAACTCACTACTTGAATGGACCATAAACAAAACTTGACTGTAAAAAGGATTTAGATAATCCTATCAGGTGGTGCTATTAAGTTAGATATGGCCTGGACCAATCTTTGGTCGAAACATATCTAAGTTTTATCTAAGTTTTATAGGCGTGGCTGCGTGGTAAGAAGTTTGCTACCCAATCACATGGGTGGCACCTTGGGCAAGTGTCTTCTACTATAGCCTAGGACTGATCAAAGCTTTATGAGAGGATTTGGTAGACGGAAACTGAAAGAAGCCCCTCGTATATATGTGTACATGTGTGAGTGAGTGCGTGTGTGTCTGTTTGTCTGTCTGTGTTGTCCCTCACCATCACCACCACCGCTTGAGAACTGGTGGTGGTGTGTTTGCGCCCCCGTAACTTAGCGGTTCATGAATAGTCAACGATAGAATAAGTATCAGTCTTAAAAAATAATGAGGCAGATTCATTCGACTAGCCGCTGTCTAATGGCTGAAACAAGTAATATGCACTAGTATATATAATATAACTAGTATAATATAACTAGTATATAAAATATGTGAAGGTGCGTGGCTTAGTGGTCAGGGCATTCGCCTTACGATCGTAAGGTCGTGAGTTCAATTCCTGGCGACGCGTTGTGTCTTTGAGCAAGGCACTTTATTTCACGTTGCTCCAGTTCACTCAGCTGGCAAAAATGAGTAGTACCTGTATTTCAAAGGGCCAGCCTTGTCACACTCTGAATATCCCCGAGAACTACGTTAAGGGTACACGTGTCTGTGGAGTGCTCAGCCACTTGTACGTTAATTTCACGAGCAAGCTGTTCCGTTGATTGTATCAGCTGGGACACACGTAACCGACGGAGTGCTCCGTAATATATAATATATATATTTTAGTATATATAATATATACTAATATATACTAATGGGACCTGTGAAAAATCCACAGAACGAAAAAAATTAGAAGCAATTTATGAAAGAAAGGATGATATGCATTTCTATCTATATTTCGCTAAATCGTTTCGTTTCCTGTCGAAATAATATATTATATGATTTTAAAATTTCCCTCTGCCAGGTACTTTATATTTCTCTTTCTCTCGAACGCCTCAACAAACTTTTTCAACAATGCAATTCCCCTCATCATGTCTTTAACATTTCTCTCCCTCTCTTCATCTCTCACTTCCGCTAAACCACGTGAGCGACAGCATAACACATCGACTGGCTATCTGTTCTCTCACTCATTCTCACACTCTCCATCCTCCTCTTCTCTAACAATCTAAATCATAAAGTGTGAACGAACAGGTTGAAGAATAATATTATACATTAAGTTCAATAAAAGAAAAATCATTTTCACTATCAACACACCACCACCACCACCACCACCACTATCATTATCACTATGGTTTTCAGTAACAAAACGCATATCATTCAGTATAGCTGTTTGTTTATATCTACTTTTTCTTCTGCATCTCTCTCTCTCTTTCTCTCTCTCTCTCTCTCTTTCTATCTCTCTCTCTCTCTCTCTCTCTCTCACACACACACACACACACACACACACACACACACATACACACACACACACACACCGACTCCCTCTTAATGTAACTGCCTCCCCTGTCCATCTCTCTCTATCTGCCTTACTTTCACTTCAACACCAGAACATCACCGCCTGCTAAATATTATATCCTAAACACATCTCTTTCTTTTCACTTTTCCCTCTCCACCCTACAACACGTCCTTAACACTTTTCTCTCCCTCTTTTCTCTCACCATTTTTTCTCTCACTCTTCGCCTCTTCCTTCAACTAACTACGTGACGCCTTTGGCCTTATTGCGCCCTTTCTTCACTTCTTTCTCTTCTACGCACACTCCTCTCCTCTCCTCTCACTCTATCACAGTTATTCCACATCTCACTCACTCCACCTCTATCTCTCTAACTAACTAAAGTATAACAAGAAAACGAACAAGCAGATTATTACACACACACACACACACACACACACACATACACGCACACACGCGCACGCACGCACGCACACACACACACACACACACACACACACACACACACACACACACACACACACACACACACACACACACACACACACACACACACACACACACACATACAAATGTAATGGAAAGTCTGAAATATATTCTCTAGTTTCGTAACAGTATAAAGCTTTTCAGCTCAGTTTTTCCCTACACGTATAAGCACAATAAAAATTTCAGGCATCTAGAAATTACTAGATAATATGCATGACCAAATTGTAACAACGTCTCACTGCACGCGCCCACCTGTTCGAATCCTATACAGAAACACCTGCCACAGAATACATTAACCTCTACATAAGAAAATTCAACAATTTCATATATTTGTATAAACAAACTTGTTCCATTCAATAAACTTCAAAACATATTTCAACGCTACATAATTCATATAACTCCTTTTATGATGTTCTAA
>NC_142934.1:16894082-16906582 GCF_046866305.1 Octopus bimaculoides | reverse complement strand
TTCGTTTTAAGATTTTATATATAGTAGAATATTTATATAAACATATGCACATATGCATATATTAATATCTGAATGCACTGAAGTTGCATATGTTAAATATGTTCGTGTGTGTGTGTGTGTTTTGTGCAAGTAATCTGGGTAGGCTTGGGTACTACCGGTAACATATAATCCAAAACAACTAGTGGCGTGTTGCTCTCGTCGACGACTAACCGGACCACTAATCTGGCGAGGAGGGTTGCTGAACACACAGTATGACAAAATCCAGTGACCTTCAGCTTTAATGAGGATGTATATCAGATTGGATATCCGGCAGAGGAGGAAAAATATCATTCCTCTTATGCTATCCTTTCACACCGCTGACTATGATACTATAAAATGTGCACCTCAATGCAAGTTTAATAACTGTTTTAAATTTGGCACACGGTCTGCAATCTTAAGAAGGTGGAAGTCGATCTCATGGACCCCAGTATTCAAGTGTTATTTATTTTATCAATTCTAAAATGATCTAAGTCGACCTTGGTGGTATTTGAACACAGAACGTAAAGAACCGAAAGGGATGCTAAGTATGTTCTTCGACACGCTTATGATTCTACTAGGTTGCCACCTTCAGTGCAACTTTAATAATAATTTCAAAGGATGCACATTCGAAGAAATCCATAGCAATCGTCATAGTCCTGATTTCATAGCAACCAACGCTATTGTGCTCTGCTCTCCATTGCTGTTGCATTTTAAGATGACCAATCATGAAATGATGCGGATGATGAAGAGAAATATGACCCTCGTCATATTCTTTGGCGCATTGCCAGTAATTTTAAATGGGATTAAGTCGATTTATCGACCCCAGAAGCTTTAATGAGAAATAAGTTGATGATATCGGCCCCAGAGCCCAACTGATACTTATTTTGCTGACCCCGAAATGAAACAAAAATATATGCGCTCAGAACGTAAAATCGAAAGAAATTCTACTTAGCATTTTTTGTCCGGCGTGATTACAATTCTACCAGCTCACCGCTTCAGTGTGATATTAAAAATAAACTTCCCTTGCGGAGTGGATAATGGATCTTGAATCTCAAAGGTGAGTTTGCTTTGTTTTCCGTTGCAGTGGTCGGGATATCACTAACCTTTGTAGCTCCTTGCTTGTATGGACAGCAAGTAGATGAAGCATAGCCGGCAGTGTTAGTGATTTTCTATAACCGACGCGATTATCTTCACTTGGTTAGTACGCACTTAATAAAGTAAAATCCATTAAACGATGCACATTTGAATAAAACCATAACCATTCGCCACATTCGTGATTCCACAGTAACCAACGCAATTGCACCCTCCGTTGGTCTTGCCCTTAAAATGAACTGTTCTCAAATGATTCGTACTTGGAGAAAACTATGACCATCCTCATGTTCTTTGGACACACATGTGGTGATGACAATCAATCTTCATACCGAAACATTAATGTTTCAAATAGCTGGAAACGTCCGCCGATGACAGGGCCGGAATTCGAATGCAGAATGCACAAAACCTGAAAGGATACTACACTGCATCCCGTCCAAAACAATAAAAAGCAAAGGTGACCTCGGAAGGAATTAAATCCAGAACTCCAACAGTCAAGCGACTCTGCCAGTTCGCTACCTCAGACGACGTGTATAGAGATGATTATGTAAACGCTCGTGTTTATGAAGTGGATAAAAAGATTATCCAATGCAAGAAGCAGCGTATATGGTTTTCCTTTTTATATAATTATTTACAGTCTGAAATTTGCTGAATAGGAACTACTGCTTTCACGTGCCCTATCCCCAGGCAACACAGCGTGAGGCTGGTTGCTAAACTTGTAATGTTTCTGATTCCAAAAGATGTGTGTGTGTGTGTGTGCGCATGTGCGTATACAATATTTATGTGAATTCTGTATCTGTGCATGATTGCTTGCGTACTTTCATACACACACACATTCGTATAGATACATACATATATGTAATTTGTAATTTTATGTATACACACACACACATACTTATATATATATATATATATATATATATATATATATATTCATATATATATATATATATATATATATATATATACATATATATATATATACACAGAGAGATTCACACACACACACACACACACACACATATATATATATATATATATAGGTATGGATGTACCGAAGCCAGTGACTGTGTTTGTGCTGTTTCAATGAATGACTGTGTGTATGACTGTGTTTGTACTTGTTTCAATGAATGTACTTATCCTCTCTACCTTTTGTTAATTATTTCTATCGTTCCTAGAAAGAATTGGTTTCTAACAAAGAACGAAAGCTGTAGCGGTGAAGTTTGGAAAAAAAAACAAAAGTAAAAAACTGTATGTTTTCGCTTTCTGATTGGAATTTTACTGCGCATTTTGAGTGTCTTCCCGTGTGGCAAAGTTTGGTATAAAACATTAAGAAAGCGACTTGCTCATTTTGTCAGTTTATGCGCTTCCATTCTACCTATTAATTTTAACAACGTCTAGCAAGTACATATTTGCTTCAGATACCTTAACTACATGTAATCTATTAATTCTTTCTTATAAAGATTTAAAGTTCTGCAATACTTGCTCCAGACGGGTTAGCACATATTGTGTCATTCCACTATTTCGGTTTAGTCGAGCATGTATCCTTCACATTGTAATTGTGTAGGAACTCCTGGGACAATCGTCAACTAATATACTCTAAGATTTTCAGGGGTTTATTCAGAATTTTTATAACTTGGTTAGTATAACAGGTTACATATTGTCATAGTTGTTGGCACTCCGTCACTGACGACGTCGAAGATTCCAGTTGATCCGATCAACGGAACAGCCTGCTTGTGAAATTAACGTGCAAGTGGCTGAGCACTCCACAGACACGTGTACCCTTCACGTAGTTCTCGGGGATATTCCACGTGACAGTGTGAGAAGTCTGACCCTTTGAATTACAGGCACAACAGAAACAGGAAGTAAGAGTGAGAGAAAGTTGTGGTGAAAGAGTACAGCAGGGTTCGCCACCATCCCCTGCCGGAGCCTCGTGGAGCTTTAGGTGTTTTCGCTCAATAAACACTCACAACGCCCGGTCTGGGAATCGAAACCGCGATCCTATGACCGCGAGTCTGCTGCCCTAACCACTGGGCCATTGCACCTCCACATAATGTTATAATATTTAACATAAAGCTACATGTATCATTTAGTTACCGAATTTGCAGACTCCTCATCAATTTTCCAAAGATATCTACTTTCCATATATTTTTTTTCTATACCAATATCGTATAGGCACCTGCCAGCTACAACACAGTATTTTGTGCTATTATTTTTCATTCCAAACATCAGATCAATTTAATTTGCTGACTTTTTTTCTGTTCTTAGATTTCATCGCTCTCAATGTGTTCATCTTTATCGCTTGACTCCTCTCTTTCTTATTCCATTCCATATTGCTCTGGCTGCTACATCATGCATTATAGGAAGATAATATCTACTGGAAATTCTCTCGCAAATGACAATGCCCTGGTTAAATCCTTTAAGTTTGGTTTTGCATAGACTACATTTGTTGGCAGATGATTCTTTCTGTTTCTGTGCAGATTTGTAATTTGGGAGCATTTCTGACTGTTGGACTGCATAAAGATAATTTTAAAACTGACGTCTTATTTTCTTATCTTTTAATCTTCTCAGACATTAGCGTGCGGCAATACTGGAGCATTGCCTTCAAGTATTCTAGTCGATCGAATCGACCTCAGTATTTATTTTTAAAATCGGTATTTATTTTTAAAATCGGTATGAAGATTGATTGTCATCACCACATGTGTGTCCAATTTTGCCGAACCACTAAGTTATGAGAATATAAGAACACCAACATCGTTCGTCAAGCGTGGTGGGGGACAATCACAGTCAAGAAAGCATGTAGCACACATGTATATATATATATATATATATATATATATATATATATATATATATATATATATATATATACATATATATATATGTATATATATATGTATGTGTGTGCATATATATATTTATATATATATATGTATATATATGTATGTGTATGTATGTATATATATATATATATATATATATATGTATATATGTATATATATATATATATATATATATATATATATATATATATATATATATATATATATATATATATATATATGTATATATATATATATATATGTATATATATATATATATATATATATATATATATATATATATATATATATAGATGATGGGTTTCTTTTATTTTACGTCAATCAAATGCACTTAGAAGACTTTGGATATGGCCCGAGGCTAAAGTAGAAGACACAAGCCCGAGTTCTTCCAGTACTCTGTCTTTAAGACGAAAAATTCTTCCAGGTGAATTTTTATACCCTCTTCAGAATTTAAATGAATTTGAAAGAGACCAAAACAGGTAGATATCTAAAGACAGAAGGTCGCGCGAATATAGAGGGGGCGGAAAAAACCTCACAGTAACTTCTCCCGCGCCTACAAAGAAGAATGCGATCTAGCATTACCGTGGAAAGGCAATTCCATTGCGATTGGCCAGTAGTGGACACTTTTGGTAGATCGATGCGTTTAATTTGTCCAGCTGGTCATCGAAAACATCCGAGCCGGTGTTCCTATTCCAATTCCACCAGATTGAAAGCATAACCTTCTTCAGGTGCAGTCCTACTTGTTTATGGTGGTTCGCGCCGTGCTTCCTCCTTATTCATTTGCGTTTTACATTATTGAAAACGACACATTTTTTCGTCCCCTTTCATCATTCTTCTCAAAAAAGTATCATTTCCTTCAGGTTTCTTCACGAATCGCAGATGGAAATCTGTTGGACGAGGTTAGCCTCATTCAGTTGATGTGGGACCCAAGCATCGATCCCTCTGACGAAATGAAGTTGGCACAGACGTTTATCAACCCTCAGGTTGAGTATCGGGGGAATATCTGCGGGGAATGGCGACTCACTTAGTCTCAGTTGGCTGACGAGGGTGAGATACAGCTTGAACCGAAAAATTTCCCCAATTGAACTCTTGTAACCATTCCTACCACCCACATTCCATAACACCAGCCGCTTCAAACTCATCGAGTATCTTCCTGCAAGTTATCGCCACTTTCTTGCCTTTTTGAGATGAAAAAAGCTTGAGGTATTGATAATTTTCGCTTTGGTTTTCCATTTTCAGGTTGATCTGAAGCACACAAAATGTGATCTGTCTTGTCGCAAGTTCGTCTCGAACTACGTTGAAGCGTCAAATATCTATCGAGTATATCTGAACAAAGATATATACACAATAAGTAACTAACTTCAATCTGTCCCTTGCACATTTGCTATCGTTAGATACTTGTTAGATATATGTGTGTATATGTACGAATGTATACAGGTATGAATGTGTGTATGTTCGTGTGTATGTGCATATGTGTATGTATTTGTGTATTTAAATATGTATGCATGAACGCATATACGCATGTATATATTGTATATGTGCGTGTGTATTCATATTCAAACTTTGTGTAAAGCATAATTGTAGAGATATCTTGACAGTTGCACTCATGCAAAGACAGCTACACACACTAGATGAAAAGAAATAGGTTATATACACACTTGCACGACAGCATAGTACGCGAGGTACGGGTGGTTGAGGAGGAGGAGGAGGAGGAGGAGGAGGGGAGGCAGCGGTGATGATGGTGGTGTGTGTGTATGTGCGTATGTATGTGATTTAGGTGAATATAGAATAATTGACTAAGGGATATATATACTCAAGAAATTATATAGAAACTGTTTTTGAGTTGGTCCTGATCGGGTAGAATTATAATCTTCAGTCGTGATTTTTGTTTTCGTTGTTTATAATTACTTTTTTGCTATTAATCGTGAAATATGGATGTAATTATTAAATTTAATGTATTCTTGGATTCGTGCCATTTGTTCATGTAATATATTCTTCTAATAGGCGGCGAGCACGCCGTTCTGTGTTCAAATTCCACCGAGGTTGACTTTTCCTTTCATCCTTTCGGGGTCGATAAATTAAGTACCACTTGCGTACTGGGATCGATCTAATCGACTGGCCCCCACCTCAAAAATTTCGGGCCTTGTGCCTAGAGTAGAAAAGAATATATTCTTCTAATGTATACTTTTCTTTTTTTGTAAGGTAGAATAACAAGGTTTGAGAGTAAGATTAATCAGCTGCTGTTTCTAGTCTTTCAAAGAACCACGTAGAGGCTTCTAAGTTGAGGGGAGCAATTATACAGGAGGATAAAGGCATGAAAAATTGATCTATAGATAGACAGACAGACATTCGGATTGACAAACGTAGAAACGGTCAGCCAGCCAGCCAGCCAGACAGCCAGCCAGACAGACAGACAGCCAGACAGACAGACAGATAGATAGATAGATAGATAGATAGATAGATAGATAGACAGACAGACAGACGGACAGACGGACAGACGGATCAATAGATATGGATGGATGGATGAATGGATGGATGGATGGATGGATGGATTGGAAGGACGTACACAAACGGACGCATAAATAGACATACATACAGACAGACATACAGACAGACAGACAAACAGACAGACAGACAGACAGGCAGACAGACAGACAGACAGACAGACAGACAGACAGACAGAGAGATAGATACATAGATAGATAGATAGACAGGCGGACTGACAAATATAATTCGCTAACGTTTCCTAACTATAAGTACCTTATTTAGTTATCCAGTTAGCTATTAGTTAGCTATTAGCTAATTTTTGTCTAGAATATTCAGCGAGCTTCATAACAAACGAGCTAACAACCAGCTTCATAACAAACCAGCTAACCAATTTGATAACAAACGAGCTAACCAGATTGATAACAAACGAGCTAACCAGCTTGATAGCAAACGAGCTAACCAGCTTGCTAGCAAACGAGCTAACCAGCTTGCTAGCAAACAAGCTAACCAGCTTGCTAGCAAACGAGCTAACCGGCTCGATACTCATAGCTAACTAGATAATCTAGTTATATATTAACCAAAATAAAATTTAACCAATGAGATAAGTAGCTAACTCTGTAGCTAACTCTGTAGCTAACAAGCTACCTACCTACTTATCAGAGGAGCCAGTCGGTTTGTTAGTGAGCTAACTTTATAAATGACGAAATAGTACGAAGTTAAACAAATTAGTCAAGAAACTTCTTGTGAACTAGGTATCTAGCTGGTTAGCTCGTTTGACATCTAGGTGGCTATTTACTGTGTAGAGTCGGTTAGATGTCGATGTTGGCTACATCAATCGGTTGAATAGATATTGAACTGTAAGACGGACAAAAGCAGCAGCAGTTAGGCGAACGGACGGATGTTTGTAGGTGCGCGTGCGTGTGTGTAGCGATACTGTATAGTATATGCGTTTGTGTATGAATGTGTGTTTGTGGGTTGTGCTTGCGTGTCCAAGTCGTGAGTTAGTGTGCGCGTGCTTGTGTTTGTGTTGTGTATGAATGTCTCTATCTGTGTCTGTGCGCCCATGCGTCTATGCATCTGTGATGTGTGTGTCAGTGTATGTGCGCGTATACCTGTGATGTGTGGTTGCATCTGTGTGTGTGTCTGTGTATGCGTGTGCTTTTGTATGTGCGTGCGTGCGTGTGTGTCTGTGTTGTGTTGTGTGAGTGAGGGTGTGCGTGCGTCTACTGACAAACGTAGGCGTCAGACACAACCAGAGAATAATGTGGTGATATAGGTAGGTTAGTTGAAAGGATAATTTGGTATGTAGACGTGTTGATAGAAGGTGGTTTAGGAAGGTAAATATTGAAAGTGCTGTGACTGCTTAGCTCTGATTTAGCGTCAGGCCAACAGACTTCTGGGGCGTAAATCTTCCAACCAAGACCCCGCAGCCACTTTAGGGAGTTCTAGAACCTTTTCATCCAATATTTTCTTCCCTTTTTCAAGAGGGTTGTGTCTGATACGAAAGTGATTTCACAGTTAATTTCGCTGAGTTCAGTGGCCACATGTCGAGGAGATGAATTTTCTGTCAGGTCGTTTTCTGTAGTTGAGTTTTTCTCATCGTTCGAATGTGCTTGAGCATGGTCGACAACTCATAACCGTGTTTGTTAGTCAAATACATGTCACTGAGTTCTTCCTATTGGCTCATTTCCGTTTCATTTATGCTAATTCACGAGGCCATAGATATGATCTCACACATACCATCTAAAAGAAAAATATTTCTCGCGGCAATTTCCGCAGCAGGGTAGGGGGCCTCCGAGGCCTGACCGTCTCCATTGTGTTAAATGGCATTTTATATGAATATATTTTACTCAATGCTGCTTCGTATGATTTTATTTAATTCTAGCTTGACCAAGACTTATGCACATCAGCAGATATAACGTGCTCTGTTCTAGTATGAAAACGAATGCATTTTCTTTTTTGTGGTTGTGAATGACGGATTTTCTGTTCGTATTTGACGACGCGAAAGAACGGAGAAATGCACGTATCGTAAGATTCAATGACGTCATTTGCATTCCAATATACATTCATGCATGTCGTCGAGAAGGTATATTTGATGTCAGGTCTTTTATCCGTAATTGAGTGTTTTCCCACATCCTACTGTGCCTGAGCGTGTTCAGTATAGCTTTAGATACGTATAGGAGAAATTAGATAAAACATTCATTGGTATTGTATATGCATGTTTATATACGTGTGTGTGTGTGTGTGTGTGTGTGTGTGTGTGTGTGTGTGTGTGTGTGTGTGTGTGTGTGTGTAGTTCAAATATGCAGAAAACAAAAGACGAAGACACATCAAGGGACAAGAAGTCGCTGTACTAGTTCAACACTCGGCGAGTATAGAAAAGTATATATGTATATAGGAGAGAGAGGGAGAGGGAGGGAGGCGAGATGGAGATCGTTTATCTTTTAATCTTTTACATGTGTCAGTCATTTCACCGAGGCAATACAGAAGCACCGCCCACAAAGAAATTTTAGTCAAATGACTCAAACCCTGTATTTATCATGGCACATATATATATATATAAGTTCAAAAAAACACAAAGAACAATAACAAAAAAACAACAAAGTGAGGACGTGATACGGATAGTGTTATTGGACGCTCGGGAATGTATATTCAGCCATGATTACGCTATCTTTATAGTATACACGCCTTCGTATATGCATGTCTATATATGCGCGTTTATGTGTACGTATATATATGCACACGCACACACACACACACACACACTCACACACACACACACACATATATATATATATATATATATACATATCTATATATAACGTCTACATGCATATATATGTGTGTATACATACACACACGCACAAACACACACACAATAAGCTTGCCCTTTTCCTAAATGGCATGCCAACTTCGAAAAATTCTTCAATCCTGAGATTGTCACTTCTCATACGGAGCTGTTCAGAATTGTCGTTTGGTTATAATGAGACATCCTCTTGAGATGATGATAAATTCAACACATCAAGAATTCATGTTTTTTTGGCATTTGAGAAAATGTGTAGATCTCTATGTTTTCCAAATATATGCCACTGATCCTCTCTGAGTTATTTCAGAATCAGTAGTTCTTTGACTGCTATTTCTAAATTTTCAGTATGTTGGAGAAGCAACTCAATGCTAATCCCTGTATATTTATGATGATAAATGGTTTTACCGATAAAGGTTTTTTCATACTGAACTACTTGGCAAAATTGTTAATTATTAATTCTATTATTAATTGATGATTCCCTGCCCTTATTCTTGTATATATACATATATATATATATATATATATATATATATATATATATATATTCTTTTATATTTATATAAAGGGCATTATTACAGAAAAATAACAACGCCACACAGTGGACTTCTCAAAATAACCACATTTAGTACCTAATGCACTGGCTTCTTGATAAAATTCCTGTAAAAGAGTTTTATCCCTTTTTGAATTTATATATATATATACATAATACGTGTGTGCGTGTGTGTGTGTGGTGAGAGTGAAGGAAATAGAGAATATGAGAACAGCATACAAAACAGTGAATTGTGCATATAGCTTTATATCACACGCACAACCCATATTCACAGGTAAGTTGCACATATTCAGCACCGGTTTCACTGTGACAAACATATGCTGTTAGACAGACACTCAAATGAAGACCTGAATGCTTATTATTTACCTATATACCTGAACGAATATATATATATATATATTTATTATATCGGGACGTATATGCATGTATGTGTGTGTGTGTGTTAGTGTGCATTTCCAAATGGTTATCAATGCATGTGTATATGAGATTTTCTTCTGAACTTGTCTGCATGTTTCCTATTCAACAAGCCATGATCTTGCACGAGATATGATTTTACTGTATTGGCGTTGAACAATACGAAGCTTCAGTTGAGCTATTACAACCTGAAACACTTCTAATTGCGTATTTATTCTGAAAGGTCGAAGACCCATGGGTCATAATATTAACCCATATCCTGCCGAACATTGCAAGATTGATCAATATCTGAAATTAACATTGCGACAGTTCTAGAAAAACTTTGTATTCGCGCGTACATGTACGTGTGCTTGTGTGTGTGAGAGAGAGAGTGTGTGAATGAGTGTGTGTGCATGCGTGTACTGATAAACATTAGCACTGTAACATCGACTACATCATATAATGTAGGTAGCGTAGTTAGAACAACTATTTCTTACGTAGATATATAAGTAGGTAAATATATTTTGAGATAGACTGTTTAACCCAGTTCAATCTGGCTCCAGTAGATCTCTGTGTCACATACTTATCAACTAAAACCAAGCCTACCTGCTTAAGAATTTCCACAATTTCGTTACTCTTTACTCTTTTACTCTTTTACTTGTTTCAGTAATTTGACTGCGGCCATGCTGGAACACCGCCTTTAGTCGAGCAAATCGACCCCAGGGCGTATTTTTGGAAGCCTAGTACTTATTCTATCGGTCTCTTTTGCCGAACCGCTAGGTTACGTGGACGTAAATACACCACCATCGGTTGTCAAGTGATGTTGGGGGGGGGGGGGGACAAACACAGACACACAAACACATACACACACATACATATATATATATACATATATACGACGGGCTTCTTTCAGTTTCCGGCTACCAAATCACAAGGCTTTGGTCGGCCCGAGGCTATAGTAGAAGATATTTGCCCAAGGTGCCACGCAGTGGGACTAAACTCAGAACCATGTGGTTCGTAAGCAAGCTACTTACCACACAGCCAGTCCTGCGCCTATATAAATTTTAATATTAATAGTATTTCTGAACACAAACGTTCACCAATTTATGTCTCCATTATAGATGGTTTACAGGGTGGTGATCTGGCAGAATCGTTAGCACGACGGGCGAAATGCTTAGCGTTCTGAGTTCAAATTCCGCCGAGGTCGACTTTGCCTTTCATCCATTCGGTGTCGATAAATTAAGTACCAGTTGCGTACTGGGTCTATCTAATCGACTGGGTCCCCTCCCCCAAAATTTCGGGCCTTGTGCCTAGAGTATAAAAGATTATATACGACATTGTGCGTGCATTATGCAATATACGTTCTTTGCAAAATAGGGTGATGAGTTAACTGAATTGTTAGAACGTTGGACAAAATGCTCAGCAGCGTTTCTTCTGGCTCAAAGCGTCTTGAGTTCGAATCCTTCGGGAGTCGACGTCACCTAGTCAATAAGTATGGTATCACTCGATGGTATCACTCGATGGTATCACCGCACCCGTCCTCCTAAAAACTGCTGGCTTTTGCGAAACTTTGAAACCATTAAAGGCGGTGAGCTGACAGGAAGTTAGCGCATCAGACAAAATGCTTAGTGGCATTTCTCTTAGCGCTTTACGTTCTGAGTTCAAACTCCACGGGGGGGGGGGGGTCAACTTTGTGCTTTTTCTTTTCGGGGTTGATAAAATAAGTATCGTTCGAGCAATGGGATCCATGTAAAAGAGTAACCTTTTCCCGCTAAAATTGCTGGCGTTGTTCCAAATTCGAAACAAGTATATACTCACAAATATACATATGCATTACTGGATGAAAAGAGTTATTTGTTGCAATAATTATCTTACAATTCATACGACATTGATTATCGTTGTCTATACTCTTGAGGTCAAGTAGATCAGATGAATTAATATATTGTTTGTAAAGCGATTAAATAACTTCTCGTTGACGGCGAACATATTTATTGAGTCTCTGTATGAGACATTTTATTGTCCATTCATGTCATACTCAGATAGCTAAACAGACACGGCTGTATGGTTAAGTTGTTTGATTTTGCTACCTCACAATTCGGTTTTTTTAAATGCATTGTAAGGAAAATTTGATAAACGCAAAAAGTATGGAAACCTGACAAGGACAAAGATTAGAGTATGCATTTCAACAGGTAATACTTTCAAGAGGAGACACAGTACTTAGTATATTGACAAAATTACTGGCCCCTCGGTGATATCATTCAGATGGAAGAATACGAACTACAACTTTCTGTTTGAATATAAATTCCTCTTTTTC
>NC_142934.1:16864082-16891582 GCF_046866305.1 Octopus bimaculoides | reverse complement strand
TTCATCGGAAAAAGCTAAGCAAATGTCTTAATACTAGGTTCGTAAAAAGAAAAGGAGAGGATTGGTCTCGTTGTTTTCAGTCCTATTTTCTATTTTCTAAGTCCATTCGTATAGAACTTGTATTAGGTGCACAAACATACTATCTAATCTAGCTAAATCATTTAGTAATGCATCAATATGTTTAGTAGAAATTTAAAGACATAGTGAGGATGGGGGCGCTAGTAAAACTGATACAAATGACCCATATCAATAGAAAATATTGATGAAATCAAAAACGTAAATTACTCTGCGGATATCCATCAATAAAAATGCGTATTATAATGTTTGCTGGGGCTATGAGAAATGTTTCTATATTGTAAGCAAAAGTGAAAGTGAAAATGAAAGTCCGCCATATACATATAAATGTGCGTGTGTGTATGGGTGTAACGAAAACGTCAGCCTTGGGAACGGTTTACGTGCAATCGACTTTTACCACAAAGTATGAGTGAAAACTTTTTAGTATACTAATTAAGAAAGTATGATTTTTAAAATATGTAAAGTTATGGCATAAATAATATAAAAATAAAAAGCACACTCAGAAATATGTATAATGTGGTCTTAGTCTCCCTGATATGATAAATTCCTTTTGTAATAGAGGGAACTAAATTGGCATCGTCAAAAGAAATACGATCCTAAGTTATTTAAATCGTAAAGGTAAGACTGCTTCTAAAACTTCCAGCAAATAGGAATTTATTCAAGTACATTTATATTGTAAAGTACATTTATATTGTAAAGTACATTTATATTGTAAAGTACATTCATATTGTAAGTAGTAAAACAAAATCTTTTCGAACATCCAATAATAGTAAAATAGTAACTTTTTATTAATAATATAAAACTGCAAAGAGGAACATAACTTGGTATAATCCTCAATACTCCTCACAAATTAAAATCAGCACAACAAAAGCTTCTTATGCATAATAAAAAAGAAATCCCTCCACAATTAAAACATCGCCAAATATTCAATACTTGTATAGTGAAACTTTCTACCTTTATTATTCCAAGTGTGGCTGATAACATTGTTGGCACAAATTATCGTAAAACTTACAGAGACATTAATGATTATCTTGATAAAACTAATTATAATCCTTGATCGAATATTATTATTAATAATAAGGCTAATGTCAGCCCTAATAGCGATTTTAGAACTTTCCTGATAAGATGCTAGAGATGTATGGATGTCCGTATTGATTAATTATGCATATGTTGGACAAACTCGTAGCAATAACATTAACGGTAATCCCATTGTGAATAGCAATGATAGTGACATAGCAGATATAATATCTACCATCTACGCTATCTCGCAAGATAACCCTACGTACGGCAAGTTTTATCACATTATAGGAAATATCCCCAAATAATTGTGATATCGATATGAAAGTTACTACAATAGCATCTATTGTAGTGATGTCACTCAATGTGTTCGTCATGATTAGTTTTTCAGAAGAAAAAGTAATATATAGTTGTAATGGCTTTATCCACAATGGGATTCCAAAATATGGGCTATCGTCATCGAATTATTTTTAAAATCGGGTATTCTTCGCAGAAACACTTCTCTTACTCTAAATCAAAACATTTGATATCAACATCAATAACACGACCGAAGTATTTTCAACTCTGAGAATAAAAAAAGTGAGAAAAGTATAAACGTCATTTATGCACAAGTAAATTTCTAGAAATCTCACTAGCAAACAGTACCTTATTAAACTAAAAGAATGCAGCTTCGTTAATTGCAAATATTAAAAACTAAATACCTCTAAATACTAAATATTACATAACTACTAAGGCGGCTAGATTGAAGAATCGTTAGCACCCAGAGAAAATTGCTTAGCGGTAATTCATCTGTTTTCACGTTCTGAGTCCAAATTTCCCTGAAATCGACTTTGACTTTCATCGTTTCGGAGTCGATGAAACAAGTACCAGTTGAGAATTTATGTCGATGTAATCAACTTATCCGCTCCCTCGAAATTGCTGGCCTTGTGCCAAAATTTGCAAATACTATAATACTCACTACTTTCATAAAGTCAATAATGCATATATCTAGCAATTGAATTTTAATGCTACAAACTGAATTCTTTTATATATATTAGTTTCAAATTTTGACACAAAGCCAGCAAGTTCGGGGCGGGGGTAAATTGAGTGTATCGATGCTAGTCCTCAACTGGTACTTATTCTTATCGGCCCCGAAGGGTGAAAAGCAAAGTCGACCTCGGCAGAATTTGAACTCAGAACGTAAAGACGGACGAAATTCCGCTGAGCATTTCGCCCGACGCGCTAATGTTTCTGCCAACTCGTCGCCTTAATCTTTTATATATATTCTTTTCTACTCTAGGTACAAGGCCCGAAATTTTTGGGGAGGGGGCCAGTCGATTAGATCGACCTCAGTACGCAATTGATACTTAACTTGTCGACCCCAAAAGGATGAAAGGCAAAGTCGACCGCGTCGGAATTTGAACTCAGAACGTAAAGACGAACGAAATTCTGCTGAGCATTTCGCCCGGCACGTTAACGTTTCTGCCAACTCACCGCCTCAATCTTTTGTATATATTTATTTATTTATTGCCCAGAGGTGGTTAAACATAGAGGGGACAAACAAGGACAGACAAATGGATGAAGTCGATTACATCGACCCCAGTGCGTAACTGGTACTTAATTTATCGACTCCGGAAGGATGAAAGGCAAAGTCGACCTCGGCTGAATTTGAACTCAGAACGTAACGGCAGACGAAAAACCGTTAAGCATTTTTCACGGCATGTTAACAATTCTGCCAGCTCGCCGCCTTTTAAAGATGTTTCTGTTAAGTATTGTAATTGTCTCTGTATGTGTGTGTGTGTGTGTGTGCGTCTGTGTGTGCATATACAAACACATTCGCATGTACATATAGAAAAATTACAACAGTGCAAAAGAAACTACAAGGAAACCAACATCAATTGTCAAGTGGTGAAAGACACAGATAGATAGATAAATAGATGGATAGATAGATAGATAGACAGACAGATAGACAGATAGACAGACAGACACATACATACATACATAATACATATATACATGTGTACATATACGTATATCTATACACATAAATACATATATATATATATAAATATGTGTGTTTGTGTGCATGGGGCGGTGGGGTATGAATAGATATACATACATGTCTACTAAATTCATTCACAAGCCATTGATCAATGTTTGTTCACGAGTGTTTTGTTTGAGTGCTTACGCCAACACAGAATTTCCTCTTTCAGAAGGATTACTATTGTAGCGTACTTATGTGTACATTGTTTGCAATCTCTGAAAAGACAGCGACATATCTTTCAAAATAACGACAGGTGGGTTTGGTTTTTTTTTTTTTTGCATGATTGTACAGTTTCTAGAAACAAAGAGATTATAAACTTATATTCCAGGAATTTGTAATATTACTGTACTTACAAGTGTTATTTCGTTTGGGGTGCATTTGCTTCTTT
The DNA here is from genome assembly GCF_046866305.1 of Octopus bimaculoides. Taxonomy (NCBI): domain Eukaryota; kingdom Metazoa; phylum Mollusca; class Cephalopoda; order Octopoda; family Octopodidae; genus Octopus; species Octopus bimaculoides. Next base: position 16,888,079 of record NC_142934.1, on the reverse strand, counting down.
GACTGACAACAATATCTGCTGCACTGATTTTCATGTTTCTGTCCAATTGGGTCTTGTGCATCTCCGTCAGTTTTGCAAACTTTCAGCCATCCTATATTTTCGTTATAAATCATACTTTAAAATATTAAGACTGGGTTTCTCTTTTCCCTCATACCTGCCTGGTAGTTTAGCTTCTATTTCGTGTTCTTTGTCTCACTTGAAGACAGAATATGGTTTTGTATTATTTTCCATTTTTTTTCTTTAAATATTTAAGTACTTCTACGGCAGGTTTTTTATAATACTTTTCTAGGAGTAACTGAAAGTCTGCATTTTACGTTAGCGGTAAAAAATAATCTTTCAGTTTCTATACATAAGAATTATTGTCTTTACATATTTTCTCTTCCGAAATGCTATTTAACTTCTTGTAGTGAATATCATAACTTATTTCTTCGACAGTATTAATGTCTCGAGTTACCATCACACGTCCGTCTGAGAATATTCCAGTCTGTTATTGTAACAGTAAGAGTATTGGTGCCTAATATCTTATTTTTGCATAAATCTCAAGTTTAAGTATTAATATTCCTTCTAGATTGGTCTTTCATTAGCATGTGTTGTACTCTATTTAGTTCATTATTTCCTTAGTATTTGTAGGTCTTTATTTCGTCTAATTCTCTTCAGCTACTTTATCTAACATAACATTCGTATATTCAATTAATTTTCTTCTCATCAGGATTGCCTTAGGAAATTTTCTCGCATAAATCTCATAAAATCACAGTGGAATATACAGCAGCGTGTATATAGTTGCTTAGTTTTTGAAGCGTATAACTTTATATCACCTACATAGAAAATATATTCGTTTCTCCCCCAGCCCAGAGTAACTGCATTCGAGTTCAGTCACATCTTGCATTTTGCAGAAATGTGCTAAAAACAACAAAAAAAGGAGTAGAAAGCAGGGGTTTTATTGAACTGCACTCCTAAAAGAAATCATGTTAGTATTATAAAATCCTTTTCTAATTGTTACAATTATGAGACGAAATTTTCATCTTCAACGTCATCCTCACCCTCATCCCCATCATTATCATCAACATCATCATCATCATCAGTAGTAGTATTCGTTGTAGTAGCAGTAGTTGTAGTAGTATTTTGTCATATTAAAACAAGTCATGCAGTATTTAGCACTTTCACATTCAAACCGAAGAAATCCGGTCCAAATATTCTGCCTGTTTTTTGTCGAACCCAGCCAGATCAAGCCTTTCACACCTATCCTACAATCTATAAACTACTAACACTCTGTGATTGTTTGCTTGCTTGCGTACGAGCTTCTGTGTAATTTAATACAGCCAAACCGGTGCATAATGGGAAAATACACTGAAAGTAAAGAACCCCTGAAATGTGAATACAGACGGAACAAAAGTTTCGCGTAAATCGGACCACAGATTTCTGAGATTCGCAGTTTTGGGGGGTTTGTTGCTACAAATTTAAGCAGAAACCTGGAGTTATTACCTTTTACTGTGAATAGCTGGATAGTTTTGTTTGCATAACTACAGAGTTTGTTGCTTCATAACTTCCCGAAAAATGAATACTTTTTAACAAGATTTTCAAAAAATACTGCTTAGATGCTGTGAATTTAGAGTACATAGGGGTTTATAGGGATGGTGGTTTGGAATGTGCTAGTAAAAACAATCAAATCTACCTTGAATCGTACACCTTTACCTCTGAAATTATTTACAATTTTTGTTTTTTTTAACAGGAAAGGTTGAAAGGCGAAGTCGTTCTCGGCGGAATTTGAACTCAGAACGTAGCGACGGAAGATATACCGCTAAGCATTTCATCCTGCGTGCTAATGATTCTGCCAGCTCGCGGCCTTAATAATAATAATAATAATAGTAGTAGTAGTAGTAGTAGTAGTAGTAGTAGTAGTAGTAGTAGTAGTAGTAGTAGTAGTAGTAGTAGTAGTAGTAGTAGTAGTAGATGCCCTGATGCAATACCAGACAGTGGCTCTCATGGCTTCTGATCATAACTGATTGGAAGTATTATCATGTACATGCTTTGTCTTGGTTTAAAAGATGGTTACAGCCAATATTCTGCTCAATACTAGATATTTGCTTGTCAATTCTTCGACCTTAACCAGTTGAGCATGTCCCTTGATGGTTGACGGTATGTGCATCTCTTATCATGAGTAGAAGTAGTGGGAGAGCATCATAACCATGTATTGAGAGGAATTCTTTGAGGTTTGAATTATCCACCTCTGGAAACATGGCTGTTTTGTTCATCATCCTTAAACAAACTTTATTTAGCGACCTTTTAAGGAGAATGGGCTACGCGACCTGAAGAAAATTCTAACTGGGCCCCACTTGGAAGGTCATGCGCAGTTAATGTTGATATGAGATCACCATGTCGCGTACATATGGTTGTGATGCGTGTGCCTGGTGTACCCCTATCAAACGGGTTGCCATGATGGGTATCCTGGGTTTCGCATATTCAACCCCAGTGTCACTTTGATGACATGCGCTGCTCTCTCACTCAATAATAATAATAACAATAATAATAATACTTGCCGTGAGATACGCCTGTACATAGCTCCGAGAAATACTGGATTCTAATCAAGTTTTACTTGATTGAAAATCAATAATTTATGGCTGATTTAGTTAACACAGCGTTGTAAAACATTTGAGCGTGGACAACGGTACTTTGATGTGAAAAATATCTTTAGATATTTATTATATTTTGCAAACAACTATTTTTCTTGTTTACTAGTGATTTAATAGCATATCTTCTAGAGAAAAAAGTTAGGTTTGAGCCACAAAGGTGATAGCAGCGAATACAGTTCAAAAAGTATTTGAATTTTTTTTATCTTTAATTTTCTAAACAAAACAAACATAAAACAGAATTTTCAAAAAAGGTTTATACAAATATCGTTGTAAACACAGTCATTTACACTTTAATAAACACAAATTAGATACAAAATAAAAACATGACGAAAGCACAGATTTGAAGAATGAAAAAACTACCATGACAGCACATTTTTTCTAGCGTTACGAGCCAGAGAGAAGCTTTGGACAAGAGTCAGGTCTTTCCGGAGAAAAACGTGGGAAAGTTATATCTCAAAAAACGTCATCTTCTTGTCCGAAGAGTTAATCGAAGATGAAGGAGGGTAGTATCATACCCCTGTTTTTTGATAATCGTATGGGCCTTCTATATTCCTTCAGAGAAGTGTTGAAGGAAATCGTGGTTGATGTGTGGCGTGTTGTGTGCTCCATTAAATGGGGATGGACATATGGAAGTGTGTGCCTGTTGGTTGAAACTTAGCACGAAGTGAGACAACAGACGGATAAGGTGCTCTTAAAAACTGCCCACGTTCTGACTCTAGAGTAAATGGGGAGACGAAACACGAGGGTAACCACTGGACATTTTCGAGACTGCCGTTGAGCAAAGGGAAAAAGATTTTGACTCTCGTAGCCACCTTTGAGACACAGAATAAGACCGTAGTGAACCTGGAATTAACATGCAACTGTTGGGTGGAGTTTGTAATGAAAACATGGTCCTGATGACCTCCGAAGACCGTACGTTACACTTGAAGTTGTACCCTATTGTGAGAAAAGAGAAGAAAGCATTGAGACTAATGGCATGGGACATAACATCTGATACTACATGTATAGGAGCAAGATCCACTTGAGGGCTTTTATTCAGATGCGGAGACAAGCAGACAAGAATAGAAGAGTGAGCAAGAGAGGACGCAGCCGAAACAGCAGCTGTAGGCAATTTTGACAAAACCATGGCTAATACTTCACCAGTATATATATATATATATATATATATATATATATATATATATATATATAAAGTGTAGTATATTGCCACTTAAGTGTGGCTGACCCCTAGGGGTGGATGTTACTGTTGCTTTTAGCCCCAGGAGGACATCTTATCGACACACGACTGTGTCCTGTTTGCCAAGGGAAGTTATCCCTCTCACCTCGATCAGCAGCACGAACGTATCCGGATTTCAGGGTTATTTCCCTTCGTCGGCGTTCGACAGCTGATGACCTTGGTGAGAGAGACAAAAACCTGGCAAACCTTATATCTTCTTTTCCAGTGAAATTCTTCACTGATATTGAAAAGGTGAAAACAAGCAATGTTAATTCTCTAAATGAAGTATTAACAGTAACTGCACGATAAAGTGTAGTATATTGCCACTTAAGTGTGGCTGACCCCTAGGGGTGGATGTTACTGTTGCTTTTAGCCCCAGGAGGACATCTCCTCCAGCTGGCTTATCGACACACGACTGTGTCCTGTTTGCCAAGGGAAGTTATCCCTCTCACCTCGATCAGCAGCACGAACGTATCCGGATTTCAGGGTTATTTCCCTTCGTCGGCGTTCGACAGCTGATGACCTTGGTGAGAGAGACAAAAACCTGGCAAACCTTATATCTTCTTTTCCAGTGAAATTCTTCACTGATATTGAAAAGGTGAAAACAAGCAATGTTAATTCTCTAAATGAAGTATTAACAGTAACTGCACGATAAAGTGTAGTATATTGCCACTTAAGTGTGGCTGACCCCTAGGGGTGGATGTTACTGTTGCTTTTAGCCCCAGGAGGACATCTCCTCCAGCTGGCTTATCGACACACGACTGTGTCCTGTTTGCCAAGGGAAGTTATCCCTCTCACCTCGATCAGCAGCACGAACGTATCCGGATTTCAGGGTTATTTCCCTTCGTCGGCGTTCGACAGCTGATGACCTTGGTGAGAGAGACAAAAACCTGGCAAACCTTATATCTTCTTTTCCAGTCAAATTCTTCACTGATATTGAAAAGGTGAAAACAAGCAATGTTAATTCTCTAAATGAAGTATTAACAGTAACTGCACGATAAATTGTAGTATATTGCCACTTAAGTGTGGCTGACCCCTAGGGGTGGATGTTACTGTTGCTTTTAGCCCCAGGAGGACATCTCCTCCAGCTGGCTTATCGACACACGACTGTGTCCTGTTTGCCAAGGGAAGTTATCCCTCTCACCTCGATCAGCAGCACGAACGTATCCGGATTTCAGGGTTATTTCCCTTCGTCGGCGTTCGACAGCTGATGACCTTGGTGAGAGAGACAAAAACCTGGCAAACCTTATATCTTCTTTTCCAGTCAAATTCTTCACTGATATTGAAAAGGTGAAAACAAGCAATGTTAATTCTCTAAATGAAGTATTAACAGTAACTGCACGATAAAGTGTAGTATATTGCCACTTAAGTGTGGCTGACCCCTAGGGGTGGATGTTACTGTTGCTTTTAGCCCCAGGAGGACATCTCCTCCAGCTGGCTTATCGACACACGACTGTGTCCTGTTTGCCAAGGGAAGTTATCCCTCTCACCTCGATCAGCAGCACGAATGTATCCGGATTTCAGGGTTATTTCCCTTCGTCGGCGTTCGACAGCTGATGACCTTGGTGAGAGAGACAAAAACCTGGCAAACCTTATATCTTCTTTTCCAGTGAAATTCTTCACTGATATTGAAAAGGTGAAAACAAGCAATGTTAATTCTCTAAATGAAGTATTAACAGTAACTGCACGATAAAGTGTAGTATATTGCCACTTAAGTGTGGCTGACCCCTAGGGGTGGATGTTACTGTTGCTTTTAGCCCCAGGAGGACATCTCCTCCAGCTGGCTTATCGACACACGACTGTGTCCTGTTTGCCAAGGGAAGTTATCCCTCTCACCTCGATCAGCAGCACGAACGTATCCGGATTTCAGGGTTATTTCCCTTCGTCGGCGTTCGACAGCTGATGACCTTGGTGAGAGAGACAAATACCTGGCAAACCTTATATCTTCTTTTCCAGTGAAATTCTTCACTGATATTGAAAAGGTGAAAACAAGCAATGTTAATTCTCTAAATGAAGTATTAACAGTAACTGCACGATAAAGTGTAGTATATTGCCACTTAAGTGTGGCTGACCCCTAGGGGTGGATGTTACTGTTGCTTTTAGCCCCAGGAGGACATCTCCTCCAGCTGGCTTATCGACACACGACTGTGTCCTGTTTGCCAAGGGAAGTTATCCCTCTCACCTCGATCAGCAGCACGAACGTATCCGGATTTCAGGGTTATTTCCCTTCGTCGGCGTTCGACAGCTGATGACCTTGGTGAGAGAGACAAAAACCTGGCAAACCTTATATCTTCTTTTCCAGTGAAATTCTTCACTGATATTGAAAAGGTGAAAACAAGCAATGTTAATTCTCTAAATGAAGTATTAACAGTAACTGCACGATAAAGTGTAGTATATTTCCACTTAAGTGTGGCTGACCCCTAGGGGTGGATGTTACTGTTGCTTTTAGCCCCAGGAGGACATCTCCTCCAGCTGGCTTATCGACACACGACTGTGTCCTGTTTGCCAAGGGAAGTTATCCCTCTCACCTCGATCAGCAGCACGAACGTATCCGGATTTCAGGGTTATTTCCCTTCGTCGGCGTTCGACAGCTGATGACCTTGGTGAGAGAGACAAATACCTGGCAAACCTTATATCTTCTTTTCCAGTGAAATTCTTCACTGATATTGAAAAGGTGAAAACAAGCAATGTTAATTCTCTAAATGAAGTATTAACAGTAACTGCACGATAAAGTGTAGTATATTGCCACTTAAGTGTGGCTGACCCCTAGGGGTGGATGTTACTGTTGCTTTTAGCCCCAGGAGGACATCTCCTCCAGCTGGCTTATCGACACACGACTGTGTCCTGTTTGCCAAGGGAAGTTATCCCTCTCACCTCGATCAGCAGCACGAACGTATCCGGATTTCAGGGTTATTTCCCTTCGTCGGCGTTCGACAGCTGATGACCTTGGTGAGAGAGACAAAAACCTGGCAAACCTTATATCTTCTTTTCCAGTGAAATTCTTCACTGATATTGAAAAGGTGAAAACAAGCAATGTTTTCACCTTTTCAATATCAGTGAATGTGGTGGATGTGGAGGAGGGGAGGAGGGGAGGAGGAGGAGGAGGGGAGGAGGAGGAGGAGGAGGAGGAGGAGGAGGAGGTGGAAGAGGAGGTGGAGGTGGAAGAGGAGGTGGAGGAGGAGGAGGAGGAGGAAGAGGAGGTGGAGGAGGAGGAGGAGGAGGAGGAGGAGGAGGAGGAGGAGGAGGAGGAGGAGGAGGAGGAGGAGGAGGCAACAGCTACTGTTACAAATTCTGTTACTATCTCTATTTCTACCAATACAAAAAAACCATTATCATTCACGGGTTCCACCTAAGAGCGAGAGAGTCGTTTCGAAACGCTGTCGGCATATGGAATGGCAAAGTTTCCATCAAGCTACGAACGATACATATAACAAACAATATAACTTAATGGGATTGTTAAGTTCCTCAGCGCAGCGCACGAACCATCACAATGTAGTATTACACTGAAATTTTTATATCTTTACGCCTTGAGCAAAATATAGAATAAGCAAAGTAATTAATTGTATTGAATAAGTATAATACCTGAATATTTAAATATCGAAAGTTAGAATAATATCTCACGGGTATCGAATTTCATATCCGTCTTACATCGGTATGTTGTGCTACCAAATACGCCAAAGTTATTCTGAACGACCTAGTCTTTTATATACGAATGCGTAAACGCTTTACTAAAAACATTATCTATTGGTTTCAAATTTTGGCACAAGGCCAGCAATTTCGAGGGAGGGGTTAAGTCGATTATATCGATCCCTAATGATCAACTGGTACTTATTTTAACGACCCCGAGAGGATGAAAGGTAAAGTCGACCTCAGCGGAACTTGAACTCAGAATGTATAAGATGGACCAAATACCACTAAACAATTTACCCGGCATGCTAACGATTCAGCCGGTTCGCCGTCCACCGTAAGACGACGAGATGGCAGAATGGCTACCGCGACGGTCAAAATGCTTAGCAGCATTTCATCCGTCTTTACATTCTAAGTTCAAATTCCGCCGAGGTACACTTTGCCTTTCATCCTTTCGAGATCGATAAAGACAGACGAATTACCGCTAAACATTTCGCCCGGCGTGCCTACGTTTCTGCCAATTCGCCGCATTGTTTGAAATTAATATTAAACCCACCTAAGGTGGGGAACTGGCAGAATCCTTACCGCGTTGGGTGTAATTCTTAGCGGTATTACGTCCGTCTTTATGTTCTGAGTTCAAATTCAACTGGGGTTCACTTTGCTTTTCATCCTTTAGTGGTCGATAAAATAAGTACCAGTTGTGTACTGAGGTCGATATAATCGGCTCACCCCCTTATCCCGAAATTGCTGGCCTCGTGCCTAAATTTGAAACCAATATTAACTTCACCTCGAATTCCGCTGTGGTCTGCTTTCAGCGTCGATTGGGTAAATACCATTTGAACACTGACGTCGATGGGCGAAATGCTTTACGTCTGTCCTTACGTTCTGAGTTCACATTCCGGCGAGGTCAGTTTTGCTTTTTATCCTTTAGTGATCGATAAAATAAGTATCAACTGAGCACCGGGGTCGATGTAATCGATTTACCCAATACCCCAAAATTGCTAGCCTTGTGCCAAAATTTGAAATCAATGTTAACTCCACCTGTTACGAGAATCACACATCATTCAGTAGGCTCGTGCCCACTAGCAGGCAGGTGGCCTCTTTAGTATATAATAGTCTATTATCAAACAGAAATTTGACTGTTATGACTTAGGAGAGGTAATAAAAGTCTTATTGTAAATGAGATATATTCAACAACACTGATCCTTTATATTATATCTCTTTATTATTCTTAAAAAAGAGATCTGCTCTAAATCATAAACAAGTGTTACATTGTGGAATATTTTCAATGATAGTTAACGAACATTCTTCAGTTGGGATGAACAGCTTCGAAATTATATATGATCAGTATATGATTAGGCTATCATTTTAAACATTTATGAACGCTAATCTGAATGATTAGACTATCCCAAATCTCTTTAGTTGCAATACGAAATACCGTCGTCTGGGACACGATCCATATGTCATTTGATTTTCGCAGGATAAACTCTAATTTCTGCTTTAGACTTAAACATAAATGCTTAAAATGCTAGCCAGTTATTTTGTAGCCAACACACACGCGTGTACACATATCTACATGTATATGAGTGTGTGCGTGTGCATACGTGTGTGTTTGTATTTATATATATATAAATATATATATATATATATATATATATATATATATATATATATATATATATATATATGTATGTATATACGACGGGCTTCTTTCAGTTTCCGTCTACCAAATCCACTCGCAAGGGTTTGGTCGGCCCGAGGTTATGGTAGAAGACACTTCCCCAAGGTGTCATGCATGTGGTTGCTAAGTAAGCTACTTACCACACACCCACTCCTGTGCCTATATATATATATATATATATATATATATATATATATATATATATATGTGTGTGTGTGTGTGTGTGTGTGTGTGTGTGTGTGTGTGTGTGTGTGTGTATAATATATTATAAACAATATATATATATAATATAAATAATATATATATATATATATATATATATATATATATATATATATATATATATATATATATATATATATATATATATATATATATATATATATAATGGATTGGACAGATTACTAAAGCATCATCGTATTAGTTCCAGATCTTTATGTTCTATGTTCAAATCCCACCGAAATCAGTCAGCTTTGCCTTTCTTACTCTCGGAATTAAAATAAAATACGAGTAAAATACTAAGGACAGGGCAAATAGAATCGACATTTCCTTCCCGTAAACTTTCTCACCTTGTGGCTCTTCTGTAAGCAGTTAAAATATAGAGGATTGACAAAATCATTAGAGCATCAGACAAACTGATTTATGGTGCTTCAAAACCGGAATTCAAATTAAGCCATGCTCGACATTGACTTCCTACATCCTGTAATCATAATATAGTACCAATCAAATTGAAGATCGATACCCACATAATTGATCATACACAACGCTCGACACTATGTGGATTTATTTGTGTGTATAAGTTGATATATTTTTTATGAATATTAGTAATTTTCTTTGTTCTTACCTATCGTTATTTGTCTGTTACAGTGCAATGCTTTAAAACATAACAATTTGGTAAAAAATACAACTGTCGCGGTCATGGAACAGGCTTATTTAATTAAAAACTAACTGAAGAATACTGTTTTATTTTGTCTTTTATTTGCATAAAACTATTTAGACTTTAAGTGGAGGCACAATGGCCCAGTGGTTAGGGCAGCGGACTCACGGTCGGAAGATCGCGGTTTCGATTCCCAGACCGGGCTTTGGGTGTCTATTGAGCGAGAACACCTAAAAGCTCCACGCGGCTCCGGCAGGGGTTGTACTCTTTTGCCTCAACTTTCTTTCACTCTTTCTTCCTATTTCTGGAGTAAAGCTGCAATGGACTGGCGTCCCTCCCAGCTAGGGGCGGGGGAAACACATACGCCATATAAATCGGGCCCATGAGCCTGGCTAGGCTTTAAAAGGGCGCATAAATAAAAAAATTAGACTTTACATCTATCTTTACGCATATGTATATGTGAATGAGAGAGAGAGAAAGAGGAAGAAAGAGAGACAGAGAGAGACATAAAGGGACAGACAGTAAAATCGCCATATCGAGTATAGTGAACTTGCCGTGGTGAGTGGCAAATCTGTGTGAAACTTTGGATTTTCCACCCCGCTCAGCATGTTCTCGGTACTCTTCTCGAGTTTTACCAAATACGTTTTTATACAAGTCTCTTTGGCGTCTGTTTTAACCTCTTTGTACTTACATAAATGCGTGTGTGTGTGTATGTGTATGTATGTCTGTCTGTGTATGTGTCTGTGTCTGTGTTTGCGTATGCATGTGTGTGTGTGTTTGAATTTATACAGTCACCTTTGCCTTTCATCCTTTCGGGGTTGATAAATTAAGTACCAGCTGAGTACTCGGGTCGATGGAATCGACTAGTCCGCTCTTCCCAAATTTGTGCCTTTAGTAGAAAGGATTATCATCATCATCATCACCATCATCATCATTATTAACGTATCTTGCTGAATGCTCTTTTTCCGAACCAGTAATTTTACTTCTGCTAGTCAATTTAAATTAGGAAATGTACGTGCGTGAGTGTGTATGCATATGTATTTGTGTGTGTTTGTGTGTGTATGCATGTGTATTTGTGTGTGTGTTTGTGTCTGTGTGTATCTATGTGTGTATGTATGTACATACATGTAAGCACATGGATGCAAAACAAGGTGGGGGAAATAGTATATTAATACCATTGTTAGAGTCAAGTTATTTATTGAAACTCAGAAATCTTCACGACACAATTTGTGAAGTCTTTTCACCTTCAATAAATTATAATGTATTAACGTCTACATAAAGCACATAATGTATGAATATGCACACAAGCACTTATATAATATGATATATTATAATGCGATCTAATATGACATATGGAGAGAGTGTGTGGGAAAGGACAGTTCAGGAAGTCTCTTAAAGCAACACTAGAATTACACATTTCTATAACTACAGTATGGAATCAGTTATAATATACTTATATATATATATATATATATATATATATATATATATATATATATATATATATATACAAAAATATATATGTATATGTTTTATTGATTATCTGTAGAATTTTCAGTGTGACTCATATTCGAAAATTTCGTGTTTTGACATTTATCAAACTTTGATGTGCCAAAGCTCGAAACATGATTTTTTGAGTTACCCTGTAATTTCTACTGATTAAACAAACAATACGTATACTCAGGCTTCGAGTTCTATTTTCCTGTTTGCATCACCAAACACACACGCACACACACACACAGACACGTATACACGCACGCACACACACACACACACACGCATACATACATACATACAGTACTTGTACCACGTCCTCACGTTGTTGTTTTTTCTTGCTTGTTCTTATTCGGATTGATTATATATATATATATATATATATATATATATATAGGGGGGGGGGGGGGAAATTCACAACAAAAATAACAGACGAAGACAGGTGGTATAGAAAACAAACAGATGTATTAGTATAACGCTCGGGAATTGAAAAAGTATTTAATGTTTCGAGCCTACGCTCTTCCACAGAAAGGAATACAGAAAGAAACAAAGAGAGACAAAAAATGTGTGTAGTGGTTAGCGATCTATCAGGGCGAATATATATGTATATGTATATACATACATGCACACAGACACACACACACATATAGTGTATCTTGAGTGTACAAATAGATGTGTGAATGCTACTATTTACTTTAGGGCTTCATATAGATTATCGTCGTCCAGTATGCTTCCAATGTAGTGGCCAAGCATCTCAATGGACTTGGAAATCGAATTCAAAGGTCCAAGCAACCATATTGGTGAAACGTACGTAGGAACTAATACCATAATTTTCTACTTATTGTACCTCCCTGGTAGAAACATTAGCCCGCGGAACGAAATACTTAGCGGTATTTCGTCTGTCTTTACGTTCTGAGTTCAAATTCTGCCGAGGTCGACTTTGCATTTCATCCTTCGGGTTCGATAAATTAAGTACCATTTGCGTACTGGGTGCGAAGAGTTGTATTACTCTTGAATATTGTCATGATGTCATATGGGCCGCATATCTTTTGTATATGAGGAAGGTTGGGTGGTATATCAGCCGAAACATTGTGTTAACAACAAACAAGATGAGGACAAATATCCGTCAAATGTAAAGAATCTAAGTAATGTAAATAATGTACATAATTCCTTATCTCTTAAATATAGAACTGTAGATAAAATTTATACTATAACCTACAAAAGTCAATCTAATCGACTACAATTTTTTCACAATTTTTTCCAGTCTTTCAAATATGTTCTTCGTATATATGAACCATTCCCTTTTTTTGTTGGTTTTTTTTTTTTTATGTTTGTAAAAATTCTACAGCATTATAGAAGCATTAAGAAAAACATGGAGACACAGAAAATAATCAACGAAAGAAATAGCAGCAAAAGATCAGTAGTGTCTCTGATTAATTGAGATTATTCACGCAATTAGTAAACAAAAATTCCCAGAAGAGGTGACTGATATTGAAAAAGGACACTCAGAGGAGATAACTTATCTGCATATAGACCATACATAAACTAACAGAAGAAATAAAATCCTTTATTGAATTAAACTTGCTATATATTTCACTCTTTCTTTCCCACATTTCACTTATCCTTTCTTTTCTCATTCCTCTTTCAGTTTGCCCCCTCTTTCTCGTCTCTTATTGTTTCTTTGCCAGACATTTTTCTCCCCCATGTTTATTTTTGTCTATCGTTTTCCTTACTCTGTTTATCTATTGTCTCTTCTTTCCTTGTCTATCATTTTTCCTATTTCTTTCTCGTTTTGCTCCTTTCCAACTTTATTTCTACTCATTTTCATTCTTCTTTCGTTCTTTGTTTATTTCCTTTATGCTCTTTATGCCAAATACATATGTCGTTCCCAGATTCTTTCAGTTTTTTAAAATGTATTTATCCATCTTTATATTTCCATTGATTATTTTTCTGCTCTTCTTTGGATTTTCTTTTCTTTTTTCCCTTTGTTTCTCTCGCTTTAACGCATTTTACATATTTTTTCCTTTTTTTTTCTTACTTTGTTTCTTTCCTTATTCAAATTTCAGTAAACTTCTTTCCAAATAACATGTAGCTGTTCCTTTTCCTTTCCCTTTCTCATGCTCTCGGTCTATGTCTATTTTTCTCTCGACAACACCACGTCCCTCAAGTCTTACATTCTTGAAAATCACAGAAATGTGAAACCGGTTATGTGTATTAATATTAATATAAATTTTCTTATACATTCTCTATGCATTCGCAACTTCTTTTATTCCCTTTACACTACCATCTGTAGGGCTTAGTAAATTATAAATATGATTATTATTATATATATAGATATAGATAGATTGATAGATAGATAGAAAGATTAATTAGATAGATAGATAGATAGATAGATAGATAGATAGATAGATAGATAGATAGATAGATAGATAGATAGATAGATAGATAGATATGTATGCATTTATATATGTATATATATATATATATATACATACAAATGCATACACACACATGTGTGTGTATGTGTGTGTTTGGGTTTGTATGTGTGTACATAAGTATATATATACATGTGTATGTGCGCGTGTGTATAAAATAAAATTCATGTTGACTAGGACTTATTCAATGGTTTAACAAAGCTTAATTTTAATGTTATATGGAGAGAGTGATCACCATCGTCATTAGATAGAATTCACTACTAGAAGGCATATTTCTTCTCTGGTTCAACAAGCCGTCGCTTTATACTTTAAGTCCCAGACACACGAACTTACTATAGGCAGAATCAGGACGGTGTGGTAAGAGGCTTGCTTCCCAACCACATAGTTCTGGGTTCAATCCTACTACGTGGAACCTTAGGCAAGTGTCTTCTACTATAACCTCGGGTCGACCAAAGCCTGTGCGTGCATTTGGTAGACGGAAACTGAAAGAAGCCTGTCGTATATCTATATCTGTTTACACACACGCACACACATACACACACACATATATGCACACATATATACATGTCTGTGTGTGTGTATGCCTTTATGTCTTTGTGTGTGTGCGTATGCCTTTGCGTCTGTGTGTGTCCTTCAGTACCGATTAGTGTGTTTACGTGCCCTAAATTAGCGGTTCGGCAAATGAGGCCAATAGAATGAGGACCAGATTTAACGAAAAACTGGTAGTACGGTCGATTCCTTCGGCTAAAAGTTCTTCAAAGCAGTGCCCCAGCATGGCCGCAGTATAATAATTGAAACAAATAAAAGATAAAAGACACTCTATATTAAGACCAATATCTATGAACGTTTAATTGTTAGTCTTAAACTTAGTTTAAAACAGTAACCTTAATATAAAACACACATAGACACACACACACACACACGCACATATATCATTCTCTATAACCATACTTAACATTGATATATTGTGAACTCACCATCACTCTGGACACATCTTGCCTGTTCCTGATATATTTCTATGTTTTTACGTCAATACGAGATGTTTTGTCGAGACGAATACCGAAGTTTCCTGGCTTTCAATCTGCTTTATGCATGATATGCCGAATTATTAATATCTTGAACTAATAATGTTCCCATTGCTAATAACACACGCCTCCGTGTGTGTGTGTGTGTGTGTGTGTGTGTGTGTGTGTGTGTGTGTGTGTGTGTGTGTGTGTGTGTGTGTGTGTGTGTGTGTGTGTGTGTGTGTGCTTGTCTGTACATATATGTTACACACTCACACATACATATATCGCATCAGAGTTCAAACTCGGTACTGATTGGTTAACGCACTCTACACTGCTAAACCTTCATCCACCACTCCTGCCACTAATCCTCCCCTGTCCTTAAGTAACCCGTTGCTCACACTTCCACTGAAAGTAATCCCCACCTCTCTCCCTCCCCACTCTCTTTCGAATATGCCTCTTCACACCTACTACTCTCCCACATTCACTGCGATCATTTTTTTCGTCTATCTCTTGTCTCTGCATTTAGCCCCACGTACCCAACTTTTCATATAAAAGGACCGATACGACGATGCAAATTTGGAGGCACCTGATTCTGGCTAATTTAGAATACTCAAAATAAATCAAAACCATCTTAATACAATTCTAACCATAAGCTCCAAAACACGTAAATTGTGCACGTTCTGTTATCGATTGGAAGATAGGGGATGAATTTGCTGAGACAATTTACGAACTAAAATAAACACTCCACGTTGTTGCTGAAAAGAGATATGATAGAAATTTTAATGAGATGCGTGAGACTGAACTTTTACAAACTTGGTGATGTGCAAGCTTTTAGTTTACCGTATTTCTGTTGAAATATTTATCTTGTACCTATGTCAGCCATTAGACTGCGGCCATGCAGTAGCCTTTTGAATTAATTTATAAAATAAGCGGGGGAAAAAGCCTACTGGAATAGCTTTGTCATTATGATAATTAAGGTCTCTTTAACACCCCGGGCGAAATGCTTAGCAGCATTTCGTCCGACCATACGTTCTGAGTTCAAATTCCGCCGATGTCGACTTTGCCTTTCATCCTTTCGGGGTCGGTAAAATAAGTACCAGTCGAGTACTGGGGTCGATGTAATTGGCTATCCTCCTCCCCTAGATTACAGGTCTTTTACCTATAGTAGAAAAGATTATTAAACTGATGATTAGAACATAAGGTTTTAATTTAAATTGCATTAAAAGAGAAAGTTTATATCATCGAACCCGGGTGGGGTACCAGGCGAGTTAATATCAAAAGAGATAAAGATTTGTAGATGCTCATCTGTAAAGCTTTTATCAAAGCATGGATTCTTTTAATTTCATGTATGAAACTGTTTCCTCACAGATGTATTACCGAAAATTGAAATTATATCAGCAGCAAACATTTTTGAAACATAAATTCTTCAATCATAGATGCATAAAGTTCCAAAAGCCCATTCTCTTTAAAAATTAGTTATCAGCACATCGTTGACCTGAAGATCAATTATTTCCAGTTGATACTTTCCAGGAGGTTCTCCTGGAAATAACATTAAAGGAATCTTGGAACAATTTAATTTCTTTCTGATAATCATGAAAATCTTTCAATCGTTCCCCTTTCAGAGTTTTACTGTTTGAGTACACCATTTCATTGAGATCAATGAAGCAGTATGTTCATTCATTACTTTATTGCAAGAGAGCGAAGAAACACATTATCTGTATCATGCACCATACTCAGAAGGGCTGTATAATTATTCTTTTGAAATCGTGCTAAAATACCGTAAGGCAATGAAGCAGGCATCAATCTATTAGTTAGGAGGCTCTTCCAATTGTAATTGGAAGACCCTAGCGAAAAAAGTTAATTTAATCCCTCCGCACGTTTTGAAAATTATATAATAGTTCACACCGGGCTCTCGATGCAAATGTATAACGCATGTTCAAAAATTTATAGACGGGGAACGCATCAGACATACGTACAGAGTGAAGAAGTTTTTTCTTTGCAATCACGTGGTTTTTGGGTCGCGTAGAAGTAGGCGGAACTTTGAACAAGTGTCTGCAATTATAGCCCCGGATCAACCAATGCTCTGCAAATAAATTTGGTAGATGGAAACTCCTTGGAGTTACCAACTACATCTAGATAAATGGCTAGATAAATTGACAGATTAATGGAGACAGGCATTTAGATAAATATACAGACTGACAGACAGATTAACAGACGGACAGACGGACATACATACAGACAGACAGACAGACATACATACATACAGACAGTCAGACAGACAGACAGACAGATAGATAGATAGATAGATAGATAGATAGATAGATAGATAGATAGATAGATAGATAGATAGATTGACAGATAAGTACACAAAGTGTAACGGCGTGTAGGTCTATTTGGTTTGTCTCTCATTGTTTGACATACCGATATTGGTTTGTTTACGCCCATATTACTCACAAGTTCAGCAAAAAAATCCACTAGAATTAGTAGCAGCAACAGAAGCAACATATTCTCATCTTCTTTTACTTCCATTGGGCATAACATTACATCACTGCTCTGTCAAATTACATTTTTCTGCTGCGTCATACATTTACTCCGTTCTCGACAACCAAACTTAACAGTTAATCCTGAAAGTTCAGTGAACCTCTACACTTCACAGATTTCTCTGATGGTATTATTAATTTTTGTTTCATATCCATAAACTGGAACCAGAAACGAATGTATTCCAACGAATCTCAATGAAACCAGATGATCTCTGCATCTGAGAAAGCAACTTTGTCTGCTAAGAATTATGCACCCAATTTTTAGCGGATCACAGCCTATAATTAGATCGAAAGCGTAGCTAGATGATAGAAAGATAAAAAAGAAATCGATGAATATAACAAATATTAACCTGCTGCAAAGATAAATGGATTAACCGATTATTTTGTCTGAGGCAGTTTTATATTCAATGTCTAATCAATTAAAGGAAGTTTATGTTATTTAATAAACATTTGAAAAATATTTATCTTCGTGCTCTGATTGATCTTTTAGGTATAAAATTTGTCTTAATTTGTGAAACATTTCCAAGAAAACTTCTTCATATCACATCCTGCCATCTTGAACAAAAAGAGCAAACAGTATAGATTAGTTCTTGATGTGTCTAGAAATATTTTATTCCATGAGCTCGTTTTCTAAAACAAACAAACAAAAAAAGACGTTGAGATGATGATTCAACATCAATACTCTTTCGGAACACCTGAAAGATCGTTTTCTACAAGTTTGTTACAGTTTTTAAGAATAAATATCAAAGATTACAAAAACAATACTTAGAAGATATTGCTGAAAACCAAAATTCATAAACCGGTTACCATGATTATTATCGTTGTCTGTCTGAAATGATGAAGATTTGTTCTTTAAGCATTCTATCTTAAACACTTCTGTATAACTAGTATCTGTTTGTTGTCATAAATCAAAGCATTTGAGATAATTTAAAATCCCCGAACAGTGAAGCTTTGGACACCCTCTCAACATACATATTCACACTCCAAATAGATTGAAAATCTTTTGTCAGAGTATACATCACATTGAACGTAGTTTCGTTATTAACCAGAATTTTCTGATGACATATTTCAAATGCCCAGCAGATGAACTTCATTTACTTTTATAATAGTTTTTCCACAGTTCTCTATTCTTAATATATGTATATTCAATAGATTTTACTCTGCATTTACTTTCAGATTTCTTTTACATCCCTATACAAATACAGGATAAATTCAATTTCACTCTACAATGTAAATTAATTAATTAAACGTAGGCTAAAACCAGAGGAATTAGTAAACGCATCTAAAATAATATAAATGTCAGAAACAGGAAGCTACATACTCCAGGCAAAGAAATAATACCTGAAACGTAGCGACAACACCTCATTACAGATTTACTGATATCAACATTGTTGAATATCATTCTTCCGCCACCATCCACATGACCAACAGCGACTTAACATCTGCTAAGCAATATAACATTATAATAGATAGTGACATAAAACATTCATGCATGCCAATGGAATTAACAGTGCTAGCGAACTTTACGTTAGTATGGACACATTTGGTAGGCCTGAGATACACGAAGTGAAGTAGTTATATCTCTAAGACATCCGAACTAGCAAACTCTTCTTTTGCTTGTTTTGTGGCAATGCTTTCAGGTTCTTCTACTATTTCAGGGTCAATGCCATATTCCCTTGAGAACTTGCAAGCTTCCTTGACAATAGAATGTGATTTTTTGCTGCTTTCGTGTTTACACACTAGCTGCAGCATCCGATAATAATCTGCATCCGATAATAATCTTTTAATCTGCATGTGTGTTACAATCACTTGCCGAGACACACCCAGCGTCCTAGGGCGAGTGAAGGATAAGAGATGTTACAGCAGGACTGAAAGCTTCGGGAGGGGAAATGGCAGGAGCAGTAGCGAAATATCTTCGTGCAATACACGGCAGACATTTAAATTGATAGGGTTTTTCTAAGGATGTGAGCAGTACTTGTCAGCACAATCTTTTGAATTTCTTTGAGACATGGTTCTCCTGGGATATTATCGAGATTCTTCTGACGTCCCTTTTTTATCATAACTAGGGCACCCACAATAACAGGAACAGTTCTTGCTTTAAGATGCTATATCTTTTGTATTTCAATTTCCAGGTCGATATATATACTTAATTTGTCAAATTCCTTTACAGATATATTTTATTGGTGGGAAGACTTACATATATTAGTCTACAAGTATTTTCTTCTTAGTCTTTAATGACAATGTCTGACCGATTATCCTGGATAGTTCTGTCGGTGTTGACTGGAGAATCCCTGAGGATAGTGATATTTTCACCGTCAACGACTTCCTCAGGATGACGTTCATACCAGTAAGCAGGAGTGGTGATTTTGTAGTGGTTACATATTTTCCAGCGTATATACTGTCCTACCCCATTATTATTATTATTATTATTATTATTATTTTATGTTTGACTTTTGCTTTGCATTTGTACAAGTTGGCTCCAAGTCTCATCCAGAGACCTCAAGAGACAAGTTAGTAGTTGATGCAGGTGTTATACCTAGGGTACCATATATTTGGATTTGTACATAGTGTTGTTCTAGAGAATGTTTAAGAAACCATAAGAAAATTATGTTTGTTTTAAAATTTGAGATCACATAGACAGTATTTTTCGTAGGATATGGGCAGTTCCCATGAGCACTATCTTTTGAACTTCAGCCATTTTGAGGTTTCCTGGTATCTGAGCTAGGTAGTAATCAGCCCGTTTCGCTGTCATTCCCAGGGCACCTATGACAATAGGTATTGTTTTAGTCTTCAGGTTCCACATTTTGCTAATTTCTATTTCAAAATCTTTATCATAACTAGGGCACCCATTATTATCATTATTATTATTATTGTTATTATTATTATTATTATTATTATTATTATTATTATTATTATTATTATTATTATTATTATTATTATCATCATTTTTATTATTATTATTATCATTATTATTATTATTATTATCATTGTCATTATTATTATTATTATTATTACTATTATTATTATTATTATTATTATCAATATTATTATTATTATTATTATCATCATCATTATTATTATTATTATTATTATTATTATTATTATTATTATTATTATTATTATTATTATTATTATTATTATTATAATTATTATTATTATTATTATTATTATTATTATTATTATTATTAATATTTGATAAAAGTAATTATTCTGATTTCTTCTAATTATTTGTTCTTTTCCTTTCGTTTCTTCATCTGATTTTTTTTTTTTTTTTTTGTCTTTACCTATCTACATCCTTTACCACACTTTCTCACTGAATGTAATCAATCATAAACAACTGCATCACAAACACCAACACATTCGAAATTTTCAATGACGACATCAATAACCACACGCTGGCAAGCACTCACACACACACACACACACGCACACGCACACGCACACACGCGCGCGCGCACATACACGTAACACACATTTACAACAACTACCGTTAAAACAACATGGAGTGATGAGACATTCTTCAGATGTCATCTTGCTAATTAACACTATGTCATTTCCTTCTTTATAAGTGTTTTTATTATTATTATTATTATTATTATTATTGGTGATAATGATAGTGGGGCGGGTGGGGTGTTGTTGCTGCTGCTGCTGTTTGTGGTGGTTCCACTAATGCTATTATTGGTGTTATTGATGATGATGATGATGATGATGATGATGATGATGATGATGATGATGATGACGACGACGACGATGATGTTGAGGAGGAGGAGGAGGAGGAGGAGGTGGAGGAAGTGGAGGAGGAGGAGGAGGAGGAGGAGGAGGAGGAAGTGGAGGAGGAAGTGGAGGAGGAAGTGTATATATATATATACACACATGTATTTATACATACATACATATGTATGTATGTACGTATGTATGTATGTATGTATGTATGTATGTATGAATGTAGGTATATCTGCATATATGTACGTATGTATATATACATGTATGTATGTGTGTATGTACGTATGCATGTATGTATATATGTATATGCCATATATATGTATGAATATGGCATATACATATATGCATACATGCATACATACATACCTGCATACATACCTGCATACATACATACATACATACATACATACGTACATACATACATATGGAGGAGCTGGTAGAATCATTATCACAAAGACAGACAAAATGCTTAGCGGCATTTCGTTAGTCTTTACGTCCTGAGTTCAAATTCCGCCGAGTTCGACTTTGTCGTTCATTCTTTCCGGGTCGACAAAATAAGTCACATTTATTTACTGGGTTCGATGTAATCTACTAGTCCCTTCTTCCCAAATTTCGGCCCCTGGGTCTATAGTAGAAAGGATTAACATTATTGTTGTTTTTGCTGTTATGTCACATATTATACCCTCTTTTTTTAATATACTTGCTTTTTCGGTTTATTATTATCCATATCCACGGCGGTGAGCTGGCAGAATCGTTAGCGTAGCGGGCGAAATGCTTAGCGGTATTTCACCCTTTCGCTACACTCTGAGTTCAAATTCCACCGAGGTTAACTTTGTCTTTCCTTCTTTCGGGGTCGATAAATTATGTACCAGTTAAGTACTGCGTTAGCTGTAATCGACTATCCCCGCCGCCACAAATGTTAGAACTTGTGCCTATAGTAGAAAGCCTTATTCTTATTCTTATCAATTCTACTTTCTTTGTGAGTACAGCTGTTGTTGTTTTGGTTTACCTATTGTTTTGACGGCTGTTGCTATTAATGCCTGCCAACCCCGTTCTTTTGGTGGTGATGGCGGCGGCGGCGGCGGCCTCGACGGCCTCGGCGGCGTCGGCGGCGGCCTCGACGGCCTCGGCGGCGTCGGCGGCGTCGGCGGCGTCGGCGGCGTCGGCGGCGGTGGAGGCGGTGGAGGCGGTGGAGGCGGCGGCGGTGGCGGTGGTGGTGGTGGCAGTGGCGATGTCGGCTGTAGCGGTGGCGACGGTAGCGGTGGCGGTGGTAGCGGTGGCGGCGGTGGCGGCGGTGGCGGTGGCGGTGGCGGCGGTGGCGGCGGTGGCGGCGGCGGCAACGATGACGGTGACTGTGGCAGCGGTGGTAGTGATGCTACTATTATTTTCTATAATTTTGTTGTCGATGTTGTCATCGTTTTTGATTTTATTGTCGCAGCCGTTGTCATCATTGTTGTCATTGTTGCTGTGTTTCTATTTGTTTTTGTTTTTGCTTATTTGTTTTTGTTGTTTTTTTCGTATCAACATTTCTATTATTATTGTTGTTGTTGTTATTGTCATGTTGCTTTTAATGATGTTGCCGTAGTTGTCGTTTCCGAAGGCTTTTGTTGTTCTTCCTTCCGTTTCCTCAATTGTTGCTATTCTTCCAGTTTATTTTACCTTCTTAATTGATTTTTTTAATTATTATTATTATATTGTGGCGCTATTGATGTTGTTATTGCTGCTGCTGCTGCTGCTGCCACTGATAATGATGATGATGATGATGATGATGATTACGATTATTGTTTTTGTTGTTGTCGTTGCTGTTGATTTTGAATTGTTAGTCTCTCTATTGATCAATTCATTGATCTTTTTGTTGCTTCATCCCTGGCGAATTATCTCAACTATCTCTTAATTATTCCAGTACCCTATTTATAAAAAAAATAATTGAAGCCTTATTTGCATTTTCTTCGCTCAAGTGTGGCACACTAACGAATCACGTGACGATTAATATGGTTTTTTTGCTGTCAGTAACAATTTAAATTTTTTTAAATATATTTTGTGTATTTTGTTTTCAATTTTATTTTACTATTTTAACAAAGATAGGCGGCACCATTGACCCTTTATTTCTAAGGATCCAAGACCCAAGGGTTTAGTCGTAAAATGAGGGAATGTTATCTTCAAACCGCTCCCCAGTTTGAAGTCCAATGGCTGTAAAAGAGGCAACCTCGCTAATGATACCCAAAGACATCACATGATGGGAGTTAAATCGGGTGACGAATTAAGTACAAACAGACGGTAAAAAGTTCCAAACAAATAATTCCGTCGAAGCAATCACCATATTCTGTTCTTATATTTTATCGAATCCAAAAGAGTTTAAAACAAAATTAATATGGATATGTTTTAAGCCAGAACAAATATCGCAAAGTATGGATGTGTCCCTAGGTCAAGTGTAAGATGGAACGTGCTCTCGACTCCACAGTTTGAGAAATTGTGGTTTATGCTACAAAAACATGGTACGTTCAAACGGGTATGTCGGTTCGCTGAGGGAAATTTTGTATAAGACCATTGACCTGCTACGATTAGCTACAAAATTTCTACCTCTCCAATAACATGCGTATACCCTGGATAATTCAAACCTGAACACACACACACACACACACACACACACACACACACACACACACACACACATACACACACACACACACACACATACGCACACACATATATATAAGGCTACGCATACGTTTGGAGGTGTGACAAGACGTTTGCTCCCCAACCATAT
>NC_142934.1:16859082-16861582 GCF_046866305.1 Octopus bimaculoides | reverse complement strand
TCATCATTATTATTATTATTGAGTGAGAGAGCAGGTTATACCAAGACAAAACAATGTACATGATAACACTTCCAATCAGTTAAGATGAGAAGCCATGGAAGGCACTGCCTGGTAGGTACTGCATCAGGGCAATTTAACGTGGTGAGCTGGCTGACTTGTTAGAACGCCAGGCAAAATGCTTAGCAGTATTTCGTCTACCGTTACGTCCTGAGTTCAAATTCCGCCGAGGTCGACTTTGCCTTTCATCCTTTCAGGATCGATTAAAAAAAGTACCAGTTAAGCACTGGAGTCGATGAAAATCGACTTATTCCCTTCCGCTCCCCCAAATTTGATGCCTTGTGCTTCCAGTAGAAAGAGCTATTATTATTATTATTATCATTATCATTATTATTTGATAATTTCTCTGTTGGCCTAGATACACAAAGGATGGGTTTGTATAATAGAACAAACCCGTTTATGAACTAATCTATAGTATTCAGGAATGTAACATTTGTACTTTTGTTCTTTTGTTTCAGTTTTTTTGTTTTTTTTGCTTTTTGTTTTTTGTTGATGTTGATTTTTCTTTTTGGTCTGTTTATATATATATATATATATATATATATATATATATATATATATATTATTTCTCATTTCTTATTGATGAAAACAATATAAATAGCAGGAAATGTGTTGGTGTTTCTGTATCGATATCTAACCAAATAAAAATCGGTGAATTAGTGAAATAGTAGATAGTAGGAAATAATTCCTTAAAGTATTCATGACCCATAGTGTCAAGTGATCAAATCTCGCCAGGAATAATTTTACGCATCATACATTAGCCAGTCGATGATATGAAATACATTTAAACCACAAAACGGTGGTTGATTTAATCGAATAATGGTGTTCTCTGTTTAAGCTAAAAATATATACACATATATTTCAAAATTAAAATGAACAAACAATTTTTTTAATCTAAAATATACTCTCCTTCATTTTCTACCATGCTCTTCCATCTATCTGGTAGACTTGCAAGAACCCTCTTCCAAAATTCACTTGTCCGTGATGAAAAGTACTCCTCAAGTACTGTTCTGACCTTGACTACAGAATTCGTAGTTTAAATGATTTTGAAGACTGCGGTATAAATGATAATCAGATGGGGCAAATGCCCGGTGAATATGCTGGGTGGGGCATCGTTTTCCATTCAAACTGTTCCAGCGTTTGGAATGTCATCCTCGCTGTATGTAGCCGAGCATTATCCTGATGGAAGAACACCTTTCGTCTTGAAACCGAAGATGGTCGTTTTTCTTCCAGCGCTGAGTTTAGCCATTCCAGCTGCTCGCAGTAGATCTCCTTTGTTATCGTTTATTTTGGGTTCAAAAGTTCAAAGTGGACTAAACATTTCATATCCCATCAAACAGATAACACCTTACGTGGGAGAAGACCTTCTTCAGCCTGGGGTGCTGGTGTTTCTCCCTTCCCTAACCACTGTCTTCGGCGCTTGACATTTTAATAGGGAACCCACTTCTAGTCATTAGTCACTGTGCAGTCCAAAAAGGTTCATTCGTGTGCCGTAACAGAAAAAAAGAAAGCACACATTCACTCTCTGCACGCGATTAGTTTTGGAAAGTTTGAGAGGAACACACTGACTCAATTTGCTGACTTTTCCGATGGCAAGCAGATATCGATGAATGGTTGAATGACAAAATCCAAGCTTCTATGCCTGTTCCTCAGCAGTTACAATGGGATTTTGTTCCACCAGAGTTGGCCACAATCCAATGACTGAAACAAGTAAAAACAAAATATGAGTGAAATAAACGTACGTGTAGGAATGGCTGTGTGGTAAATATGTATGTATGTATGTATACACACTCGTATACATGTATATATATATATATGTGTGTAGGAATGGCTGTGTGGTAAATACCTTCCTTACAAATCACATGGTTCCGGATTCAGTCCCACTGCGAGGAATCTTGGACAAGAGTCTTCTACTATAGCCTCGGGTCGACCAAAGTCTTGTGAGTGGATTTGGTAGACGAACACTGAAAGAAGCCCGTCTTATATATATATATATATATATATATATATATATATATACATTTTTCTGACATAATTTAAATATATACTTTAACCAAGTAACACAAGCCTTCTGTAGTTTTTTCCCTCTTATTATCCTTTATATATATATATATATATATATATATATACATATATATATATATATATATATATATATATATATATATATATATATATATATATGTATGTATGTATGTATGTATGTATGTATGTATGTGTGTGTAAATGTTTGTATGTCTGTATTTGACCCCCCCCCCCCGCCCAACATCGCTTGACAACCGATGCTGAGGTGTTTACGTCCCCGTAACTTAGCAGTTCGGCAAAAGAGACCGATAGAATAAGTACAAGGCTTACAAAGAATAAAACCTGGGACGATTTGCTCGACTAAAGGCGGTGCTCCAGCATGGCCACAGTCAAATGACTGAAACAAGTAAAAGACAGA
>NC_142934.1:16841582-16851582 GCF_046866305.1 Octopus bimaculoides | reverse complement strand
GTGAACATATGTAAGATATTTTCCACATGTTTTAACAATATACATACCAACAAAGGCAGCGGGCCGGCAGAATCGTTAGCACGCCGGGCGAAATGCTATTTCGTCTGTCTTTACGTTCTGAGTTCAAATTTCGCCGAGGTCGACCTTGCCTTTCATCCTTTCGGGGTCGATAAATCATGTACCAGTTGCGTACTGGGGTCGATCTAATCGACTTCCCCCCTCTCCCAAAATTTCGGGCCTTGTGCCTAGAGTACATATAAAAAACAAGATTCTACATACCAACAATGGAGCCTTGTAACTTTGTGAGAAACCAGCTCCTTCCTTATAGGAAGACTTTAAATAATTAAAGAAACAAAAAGAGCCATATTTGCATAAATATATATATACAATGATTGATTTATTGATGGTAAGCTCTCGCAGTCGGAGAAAGGCGGCCCTGCAGTTTCATGCTGCAAAAATGATTTTCTTATGTGCAAAAAAGCCACAAAAATGATTTGTTTATGTGCTGTATATATGTTCACTCGCTCCATGAGATCGTCGTTGCCTGCACAGGGGCATGGTGTGCCACACTTCAGGTGTCACAGTGATCGTAGAACAACGTTAAATGCTCAAGACCACAACGCACAACCGAGTCCAAGAATGGAAACCACAATCTCACGATCGTGAGTGTAACACCATAACCAATAGGACATATACATACACACACACAAACGCACACAGCATAGACTATATAAGTGTGTGTGTGTGTGTGAGTGTGTGTGTGTGTGTGTGTGTGTGTGTGTGTGTGTGTGTGTGTGTGTGTGTATCTTTGTCTACCCACTATTGCTTGACAACCGAAGCTGGTGTGTTTACAACCCGGTAACTTAGCGGTTCGGCAAAAGAAACCGATAGAATAAGTACTAGGCTTACAAAGAATAAGTCCTGGGGTCGATTTGCTAGACTAAAAGCGGTGCTCCAGCATGGCCGCAGTCAAATGACTGAAACAAGTAAAAGAATAGTTATACATAAAATGACGGAGGGTGCTAGTCAGGACCAGCATTGCTAGAAATAAGTGTCAAAACAACTGTTAACCACGTGAGATCGCTTTTCTAACGATTGACAAGGGAGACAAGCTCCCAACGGCAAGCGAGGTGAACTCATATCATCGATGATTTCAGATTTGATTAATCTTCTTCAGTGACCTATTTCTCTGTAACCGAGGGTTAAAGAACCTAAGTCACTTTGTCAGTCTTATAGATAAGATCATGGAGAACATTGACTGATTCCGAAAATGGTGAAGTGAAAATTATGAATTAATAAGGTGGCTAGTCGCAATTTACAACCGAAAGGCGACAAGTATAGTTGCCACCATATACATATATATATATATATATATATATATATATATATATATATATACATAATATATACATATACATATATGTGTGTGTGTATGTAATATATATATATATATATACCTTTTACATTTTAAACCTTTCTATTATAGACAATATACAATTAGTCGAATCAACGGATGGAAATTAGTAAGCCTGCTAAGAGAATTAGCAGCGGATGTATGTAAACCATTTATATGAATTTTAGAAAGAAAAGTGTTGGGATATTCATGATTAGGTGTTAAGGATGAAATATTATTTAATCTGGTTATTTCACATCAAACGATATTGCTTGAGTGCGTTGAACTCTTCAAATTTGTGTCTTTGGAGCAAGATTCTCTACGTAAATTTATTGTCATAAAAGTAAAAATTACTATAATTGGGTAGCTGGTCATTTGTTAGCCTTGATATAATTGACAATGTCTATACCCACCGAGTCTGAGGATTTATACATCTGTGTAATTAGGCCTCCCACGTCATATGGTTCATGGGACCGGTTTTTCGGTTTCTATGACGCCTTGCGTCGCAGGATTGCTCAATATTCCCAGCCGAGTTGACAAGAGCACCGTGAAATTAATCGTTTTGCTCCAGAAAACAACGTGTCGCCATTCTAGGAATTGAAACCACAATCTTACGATTATGAATCCAATACCTTAACCACTAAGCCAGCATCTCCACTATAACTTTTACCTCATGAATAAGAATAGAAATCAACTAATTGTAATTTTACACTTACACCAACAAATACATTTTTTGCCAATGTAAACCAACAGAAATCTCTTCGGATTCAGTATTTTCTTTCTTTAATATAATTATTTTGACAGAAAATGAAGGGCATTTTGAATCGGTTGTTAGGGTTAGTTGTTTACATCATTCAAACATTTGTCCATCTAAATCAAATAGACATTAAGATAGGAACGGGAAGCAATACAGTTTTTGTGACTGCCCTTGTTTAGCTCCACCTCAATGCTAATGGAACATGTCCATCATCAAAGCATTCCCGCTGTGACCTTCTTGTCTTTCATGCGACTTGCAGCGACACGTTCTCGGTCGCCAACCTTGCAGTACCACCCGTAACGTGGAAGAGAGAAAAATCAACAAATAGAGGGGTCTCGCTGGCTACAATCAGTTACTACCAGTCGTTGTCGAGGCGTCAGACGCTCTAAGATCCCTTACAGCCAATTCCTCCGCAAAATAGAGATATTGGTGGCCCGTCAAAGAAATGAGCTCTGCGAGGTGGAGTGGCTGCTGCAGCGAGTGTCACTAGCCATTCTCCGCGGCAACGCCAATGCGGTCATTGCCGCAGGGCGTGGTTCAGCACCCAACTACATCTCCCTCTCCACTTTTTTCTTTTACTTTCTTTTCCTTTCTTATCTCTATTCAGAAAATATTTTGTATTTTGACAAAAAAAAAGAAAAACTATATAAAGGATTGACCAATAATCAAATATGCCTCCCTTAAAAGCAAAAATAGACACCAGGGTACATGAATAAAATTTGGTTACTATTTCTTCCAGAGCTAGCGTCTACATACAGGCTTCTCCTGTTAGTTCTGAGATAGACCGCTCTGTGTACGTAGAGTAGTAAATATAGGTGCCTGCCTTATAGGAGAAACTAGAGAGATAGAATAAAAGAGTGTGAGTGAATGAGTGAGTGAAAATGTGAGTGAAAGAAGTGAGTGAACAAGAGCGGTGGAGAGAGAGAGAGAGGTTGGAGTGAGAGAGAAAGTGAAAGTAGGTGGGTAATAATTTCACGTAGCACTAAAGCTGTGAGACCATAAATTGGTTTCATCTGGTCTGACCCTGTGTTGCAAAAGAAATTATTCGTTACCGAGTTAATTGGCTAAAAGCCATTTGATTGCTTGGAACATTAGAGAAACTAAAGTCAGATCAACTCTGTAGTGAGAAACCTTATTATGAAAAAAACTAAACAAACGGTAGTTTTTTCATTTATGTATGTATGTGTGTGAGTGCATATATGCACGTTTGCAAATATATATATATGTGTATGTGAGTTTACACACACACACACATATATTCTTTTATTCTTTTACTTGTTTCAGTCATTTGACTGCGGCGATGCTAGAGCAACGCCTTTAGTCGAACAAATCGACCTCAGGATTTATTCTTTGTAAATCTAGTAATTATTCTATCGTTCTCTTATGCCGAACCTCTAAGTTACGAGGACGTAATCACACAAACATCGGTTGTCAAGCGATGGCGGGGGGGACAAACACAGACACACAAACACATATACGACGGGATTCCTAAATCCACTCACAAGACTTAGGTCAGCCCGAGCCTATAGTAGAAGACACTTGCCCAAGGTGCCACGTAATGGGACTGAACCCGAAACACATGGTTGGGAAGCAAGCTTCTTATCACACAGCCACTCCTTCGCATATATATATATATATATATATATATATATATATATATATATATATATATATATATATATATATATATATATATATATATATATATATATATATATATATATATATATATATATATATATATATATATATATATATATATATATATATATATATATATATATATATATATATATATATATATATATATATATATATATATATATATATATATATATATATATATATATATATATATACGTAACTGGTACTTAATTTATCGAATCCGAAAGGATGAAAGGCAAAGTCGACCTCGGCAGAATTTGAACTCAGAACGTAACGGCAAACGAAATACCGCTAAGCATTTCGCCCGACGAGCTAACATTTCTGCCAGCTCGCCGCCTTACAGTATCTATATGTATGTG
The DNA here is from genome assembly GCF_046866305.1 of Octopus bimaculoides. Taxonomy (NCBI): domain Eukaryota; kingdom Metazoa; phylum Mollusca; class Cephalopoda; order Octopoda; family Octopodidae; genus Octopus; species Octopus bimaculoides. The sequence goes on along the minus strand of NC_142934.1, from coordinate 16,847,408 downwards.
TGTGAGAAATCAATATAAATGTTAGACATAAACGAGAAAGGTAGATAACTCCCGAAGAGTTACTCTCACTGTGCATCTTGCCATACTTGCTATAGTCATTTCTATTTCTTCTGTTCTTGGAATCCCAGCTTCTGGTGGATTTGTAAGGGCCCATTTGGGACTATGGCAAGCTTTACGCACTTTTTGACCCGGCGGAGTCGTAGGGGCACAGTCGTGATGTTTGGCATGCCTTGGGCACATTTAGATGTAGCGGAGTCCATCCATCACAAAGTCGGACCGCAATCGGTTTCTTCCAGAAGAGAGACAAATAGACAAAAAGAAAGAAAGGGAGAAAGAGAGAGAGAGAGAGAGAGAGGGGGAGAGAGAGAGAAATCTATCCCAGTACTTGATTGGTACTGTTATCAACCCCCGCACGGCGGTATTTGAACTCTGTGGCATAGAGGAAGAATGAATAAAATGTAGCGAGAAAATCTGTCCAATTCTTTAACGACTATGCCAATTCGCCGGCGTTAACGCTAAAGTTTAGGCGATTAAATGCCGAAGATGCATAATTGTATATTTGTTGGCACAGAACAGAGACAAAAAAAAAAAGGAGCAAGAGGATGAGGAGGATGAGGAGGCAGAGTAGGAAAGATTGGATTGAAAATGGTTTATAAATTAAACAATTATCTGGCGCCAACCACATGGTAAAATATAAACAAGGGAGTAAAAGCATTCTTAATGCTTGGAAACTTTAAAAATGTTAAGCTAAAGAAAAATAAACAGCAATGTAATCGATGAAAGAATAAAATAAATATCAGTTAGTGTTTGTAAGAATTGTGGAGGCGCAATGGCCCAGTGGTTAGGTCAGCGGATTCGCGGTCGTAGGATCGCGGTTTCGATTCCCACTCCGGGCGTTGTGAGTGTTTATTGAGCGAAAACACCTAAAGTACCACGAGGCTCCAGCAGAGGATGGTGGTAAACCCTGCTGTACCCTTTCACCAGAACTCTCACTCTTACTTCCTGTTTCTGTTGTGCCTGTAATTCAAAGGGCCAGCCTTGTCACACTGTGTCACGCTGAATATCCCCGAGAACTATGTTAAGGGTACACGTGTCTGTGGAGTGCTCAGCCACTTGCACGTTAATTTCACGAGCAGGCTTTTCCGTTGATCGGATCAACTGGAACCCTCGTCGTCGTAACCGACGGAGTGCCAACAGTGTAAGAATCAGGCGTGTGCGGGCAAAATGCCGTGTAGCGTTTAGATACAGACCTTCGCGTTACAAGTTCAAATTTCACCGGGTTTAACCTCACAGTTCATCATTCTGAGGTTGATTAAATAAAGTACTAGTCAAGTTATAATCTACTAAATCTTTCCCCAAAATTTAAGGGTCGCACCTATGTTATAAGCAGTTATTAGCGGGCGGTAGACTGACAGAACCGTTAGAACAGGAGACAATGTTTTCAGGTATTTTGTCTGATCTCTTGACGTTCTGACTCCTAGTACTGCCAAAGTCGACTTAGCATTTCATCTATCCCTTCAGCGATGACAAAATAAGGTATCAGTCATGTACTGGGGTTGATGTAATCGACTAATTCCCGATCCCTAAAATTGTTGGCCTTGTGACTAAATCAGAAACCATTTAAGGGCGATGACTTGTGTCCTCACTGTACATTGAGTTCAGATCCTGTCAAGGTCAACTTTGTCTTTCATATCTCCAGGTCGATAAAAAAAAAGTACTGATCAAGCACTGGGTTCGATTATATTAACTAATCTCGTCCCCTTAAAATAGAGCTTAATCAGAAGCTATTTAAAACTGGCGAGCTGGCAGAATCGTTAGGGCATCGTAGAAAATACCTTGTGGCATTTGTTTCCGCTCTTTACATTCAGAGTTCAAATTCCGCTATAGTAGACTTTGTCTATCATTTCTCTGGGGTTAATAAAACAAACTGGCAAGAATTGACGTCGATAAATTCGACTTATCCCCTCCCCTCCAAATTGCTGGGTTTGGGTCAGAGACCATTTCAGTGTAGAAAGCTGACAGAATTGTTAAAATATCGGTGGTTGACTGTACTTTGTATAGCAGTATCAAGCGTCACATTGCATACACTATGATATATTTTAGACAAAATTAACAAGGTAAATGATAGTTGAATTCGAGTTATAAACCTGTCAAAATGTCTGAGTTGAACTTCCAGAATATTTCGTTAGGAAATACAAAAGGAGAGATATTTCGTCTCTCCACCTTTCTTTTTCTCTTTCTTCACCCTCTCTCTCTCTAACTCTCCTTCCTATTCTCTCTCTCTCTCCCTTTCTTTCGCATGCTTTCCTTCCTCTGTCAACCTCTCCCTATCTCTTTCTCATTCTCTCAACCATGCTCTCTATTTCTCTTGATAAATCATGCGCAGTTATAAAGCTATAATGAAAATGGTTGGGACAAAAGAAAAGCATTAGGATATATAGTTGTTGTGCTTAATGTTCTATGTTAAAGTCTTATTTTACCACCCATTCTTTCAGAGTTAATACACACGATAATTATAATTTATAATTCTTGTTCCCATCTAATGATCATGTTTCTTTGCTACATAAATTTTACTTGTCTAAACACACACCAAAGAAAAAAGTATAAATCTGGCTGATAATCAAACCTTGTGCATAACCAAAAGAATAAAATACAGTTCTTCATCAAAAGTACCCTAACAATATTCTTTTGTATTCAGAAATTACAGACAGACGAAATACCGCTAAGCATTTCGCCCGGCGTGCTAACATTTCTGCCACCTCGCCGCCTCAGTACCTCAACAATATTGTTTTCTACAATAGGCACAAGGCCCGAAATTTTTTTTTGTGGGGAGGACCTGTCGATTAGATCGTCCCCAGTACGCAACTGGTACTTAATTTATCGATCCTGAAAGGATAAAAGCAAATTCGACCTCAGCGGAATTTGAACTCAGAACATAAAGACAGACGAAATACCGCTGAGCATACAGATTTCTTTCAAATTTTCTGGAGAGATCTTTGTTGCTCATAGGTTAGCTTTGAGCTTGTCATTGTACCCCTGTCATGGTCATCCTATGTTTCTTGCTCCTTTCATCATAACAATATTTGGAATTCTGTTGTCACTCATTCTGATGGTATGACCAATCCATCTTAATTAGGACTACAAAAGAACGGTTTTCAATATCACTAATTCTACCTTTAGAGAACGGGTAAATATTCGAAATTCCATAATTTAGGTTTTATCTGCAAATGATCTGAAGACATTATTTACGAAACGCATCACGCTTGTTAACTACAGCTCTATAGACAATATTTTGCTTTTAATGAGATTCCCCACTGATCCTACGGACAACGACAAAGTTTGTCAAAAGCATGTGTAACTTTTGCTTTACGGTTCGTTATTTCATCATCAAGAGAGACGTCCGTGTTCACTTTGTTCCGCATATATGAGAGGGTCTTATATACCTCAGGTTTTTGTCATTGATAATGACAGCGGTGGTTAGAAACTAATCAGCTAGTTATTTTATATTTCTGATTTGTTTAGATATGTAGTTTGGCCGACATACTCAACTGGTTAATGGTTAAGCGCAAGCAACTGACAAGCAAATTTGCCGTACAGAGAAGAATATTTACTGCAGCCCATCATTTACACCAAGACAAAATATGTGCATGATAACACTTCCAATCTGCTAAGATCAAAAGCCATGAAAGCCATTTTCAAAATTCCGTTTTTACATAGAAAATATGTGTAGATTTCAAGGAAATTAACTAACAAAACCAGTTTATATAACGGCTGAATTTATTCAAGATCTACGCCGTCGCATTTATATGGAAAATATGGCCTGTTTGAGACAAATTACGTCAAATAGCGTATAGAAACTTTTGTTCTGAACACTGCAGGTGACATATTTTTAAATTAACCGGTCTTGTTGTAGCATTGAATGGGTTTTTTTTTTGTTTATTTTGGGTCATTGGATTTTTACTGCTTATCTAAAACGCTTTTTTTATGGCTTTATACTTAACAAGAATGTTACGTAATCGACTATTCCCCTCCCTCTAATTTCAGGCCTTTTGCTTATAGTAGAAAGGATTATTATTATTATTATTATTATTATTATTATTATTATTATTATTATTATTATTATTGCCATTGCACAACTTCTAGCGCTGGAAATATACTATGGTGTTAGCTGTTCAGTACCAGTGAACTAAGGTAACACCTCTTATTTTTCGAGCACCTTCCGGTGTATTCGAGCGGTTCCAAGCAGTGCTGTTTTCTGCAAGTGCTCAACCCTTATTGCAGCCCCTATTTCCTCCATATACTTCTCGAGATTTTTACTCACTGTTCCCATGGCTCTGACAATTATTGGTACCACTACCACCTTTTCCATCGACCGCAACTGCTTTAACTCCCAAACTAACCTGTCATACCTATCGACTTTTCTTTCGTCCTTATCGCATACATTGTTGTCAGCTGAGTATGCTATATCTATTATCCAGCATAGTTTACTTTCTTTCTCAATTAAGACTATGTCTGGCTTCCTATTTTCTATCTCATGGTCGCACTGAATCATAAATTATTATTATTATTATTATTATTATTATTATTATTATTATTATTATTATTATTGAATGAGAGAGCAGCGCATGCCATCAAAGTGATACTGCGGTAAAATATACGAAGTCCATTATACCCATGATGGGTATAATGGGCTTCGTATATCAGACTGCCCATCTGATGAGGGTACATCAGGCACATGTATCACAACCATATGTGCGCGACATGGTGATCTCATATCAAAATAAACAGCGCATTACCTCGCAGGTGGGGCCCAGTTAGAATTTTCTTCAGGTCGAGTAGCCTATCCCGCTCAAAAGGTCCCTGAATAAGGTTTCTTTTAAGGATGTTGAGCAAAACACCCATGTTTCCAAACGTGAATTATTCAAACCCCAAAGAATTCCTCTCAACACATGGCTGTGATGCTCCTCCACTACTTCTGCTCGCGATCAGAGTCGCACATAACGTCAGCCATTAAGATAACACTTCCAATCAATTAAGATCAGAAGCTATGAGAGCCACTGCCTGGTACTGCATCCGGGCATTTATGAACTGAACTACTCTCAGTATGTGGCTGTAGATTGGAGAACCACAGCTTGGGCGGGACTTCTGCTCTTGGTGATCAGGTTGACCCTTATTTTCCTGTATCAAGACGACTACCTGAACTATATCTTCACATATTTTATATAAAACGTATGCTATTCTCTCATATCCTCTTTCTTCCCCTTACCTTTTTAGGTAAACACAAATTGCAAACTGCATTGTATTATTCCTGCTCAACAGATGCCTTTATGGTACATGAAATTATTATTATTATTATTATTATTATTATTAGTAGTAGTAGTAGTAGTAGTAGTAGTAGTAGTAGTAGTAGTAGTTTTCACTACTTCTATTGTTATTTCGTGTTTTTATTACGCAGTAATGTTTAGCTCTGTGTGCCTTCAGTACATGGACTGTTTGTGTTGTTTTTGTGATTCTTTATTGCATAAAACGCACACTGCATAAGATGTGCTTTGTATGATGTGTTTAATAATGTTATTTGCTATATGCTGAGCATATGTGTAAGTCTTGAGATTTCCATTATTTATGTTGACCACATCATTGTTAATCATTCCCAAGGCACGTTATGTTTTATCCAAATATTAAGATCACGAAATAGAGACGACTACATTCTGATTACCTCTATATTCCGATTTTTGTAGTTGGATAATTTTATCCATTTACTTTAGGGATATGTTATCTCCTTTTAGGACTGATATTCGAACTAGGAAACACCTTTCTTCCCGGTCT
>NC_142934.1:16829082-16831582 GCF_046866305.1 Octopus bimaculoides | reverse complement strand
TTGCTGTATACCGTCCGTTTTGTTTTTGACCAAATGAGAACTGAATTTTATTCTTACCTCGAGTCATTTTCCTGTGCTAAGAATGAAGAACGCTATACCGTATTATTTTCTATTTCTATAAACTTTTATCCAATTCTGTATTAATATATACACCGTATCTCTGTACATGCAATATCTTCGTGGACAGAATTATTTATGAAATAATAAAAGAAACAAGTTATATTTATTCCATTCAAAACAGAATCAAAATGTAGATCTCACATTACTATAGAACCTTTGTTGAAGGCAATTGTCAATAAATATACCCCTTTCAGTTCTCTCGGCCAATTCTTTTAGATTAACTTTCCTCCTAATCCTAGATAATGCAACGGTCATCTGATCCTCTGAGAAGAATTGAGTTGACAGTTATTTAACATTCTTTGCAATTGTTTAACCCCGTACGCTGTACAAGACAAGACAAAGTTTAGCATGACAGTAAATTGCCAGCGAATGACTATGAAATGCAACTCATTCTCTTAAAGTATGTTAAATATCCTTGGGACTAGCAGCTTGACTCAAGATTCCATCGCGTGATTATGCCAGCTGATAATCATATAGTGAACGAGTATTTCGTGTTTACGAGAGCCAAAATTTCACAAAACCATGGTACAAATCCCCTTGGCTAGTTTGAGACGGTGCTTGGGTTATCTGAATGATGGCAATTGTTGATGATTTCGGTTTGATATTGAACTTCATTATTGTCATTTCTGAATTTATAGATTCTGTTATTACCAAGGAAACTTCTCAACATGAATCTATTCAATCCCTGTGTTACATGGTCTCTTATGGTAACAATGGCTCTGTTTGCAAGACAAGCTGAGTTTGATTAGTTTGCTTCCAGATTCACATATACAAAATCGAATCGCTCATAGAGATTACGATAATCCTGGTAAGAATCAATAAGCAGGGATTTTTAAACTCCTATACTTGGTTCAATAGAAACCTTACCATTTCCCACATCAGAAGTCTGGTTTACAGATTCTCGTCATTATTACCTGACTTGTTGATTGGGTTACCACATAATTTCAGTGATATTTAGAGTGTTACCTCATCACTTTATAGTCTGGCTCTATGACTGAGGTACAGCTGAAAGAATTTGCTTCCAGTTACCAAACAGTGGTAGAGTTAGACGACCGTATGACGTGTACCCTTTTCTTACATCTTGATATTATTTTATTTTATGCTTACCTCATCAATGTTTAACAGCCAACCTAACCCAAGACAACACAACATGTAACAGTTCCTCCGAACGAGTGTAGGATATTTACAACTCAACAATACAACAGGCCACATGTTCTTGACAACATACCACAGACCACAATATACCGCCTCACATGATACCACAAGAGTACAACAGAAGACATGGCATCACGACACCACAACTGGTTTCACAACACAAGACCACAAAACTTGTCGACAACAACACCCATGGCATCACAACGCACCAGAAAACAGCAAGAGCACAACACCAAACAACACATGACAACATCACAACACCACAGAAGGGAACAAGAGTGCAGCACCCTATGTGACATCACAATGCACCACAACATATAACACAACATTATACGCGTAATTACAGCGCAACACATCCGCATGGCATCACAGCAGACCACACAACAACAACAGTACACACGACCTTGCAAGGCAGTAACAATAAACCACACAACAGAACAAACCGCCACACCTACCGACACCACAATAACAGGATACACATCACAATATACCGACCCACACGATATCACGATTGACCATACAAGAGCATAACTCTACATGACTCCAGAGCACCAAACAGCATAAAACAAAACAATGCAAATCTAATTATAATACCCCACCCCGCTTGACATAGCAACAAACCACACAACAATGCTAAGCACCACACAACAGTACACACTGCCTAGCAACCCATCAGAATACATCATGCAACAGCAAGACACACCCCCAATACACCACCCGAGAGAGCTCAGCAGAATATACAACCAACTACAAGGGGTCGAGGAAGCGTTTCCAACGTGGCCGATTGACCGGCTAGAAATAGCAACCATTTTACTCTGAATCTATGTCGAACCGTCACAGAAGGGATAGCCACTGTAGATACTGTAGATACTGTAGATATTGTAGTCCAACACACGACCTGAGGGAAAAGACGTGTTGGTCACGGACGGAACGTTTTTGATGACATTAAAAAAAAACGGTCCGATCTATCACGGCTTTCTAGTGGCTAAACAACTCACTACACAATATTAGTCAACTAGGAATTATCTATGCGGTCGCATGAACTGCTAAAAATAGCAGCGAGGTTTTCAAATCACTCCCGACCACTTGTTTTATAAAACAATGATTAATAGATAACGTGGTTGTAAGTCCTTTTATACACGGGGCAAGACTGAAAGACAGAATGGCCACATTTGGAACGTCTTTGATATTAGGGCCGCTCAATCAGGGCTGTGTTGTAACTTAA
>NC_142934.1:16776582-16819082 GCF_046866305.1 Octopus bimaculoides | reverse complement strand
TTTCCTTCCGTATTGTCTGTGCGTCATATATGCAGTGCGTATATGTGTGCATGAATATCATACATACATATATATACTTAATATATATATATATGTATATGTATATATATGTATGTCAATCTTAATGTACATATATATAGTGAGAATTTACCAAAAAAAAACAAAAGACGAAGACGGGTGTGTAAACAACAAACAGAGGTATGAGTTTAACGCTCGGGAATTCAGAAAGTCTTTTACGTTTCGCGCCTACGCTCTTCGACAGAAAGTAACACAGAAATAAACAGGGAGAGAAAAAAAAAAGGTTTAGTAGCTAGCGATCTATCATAAATACACACACACACACACACACACACACACACACACACACACACACACACACATACATATATATATATATATATATATATATATACACATATACACACACACATACCACTACCACCATACAAATACACATTCCCACGCACAAACACACGCACATATATATGAATCTCCTCAATCGGAAACTCTAATTTCATGCCACTATCATCTTCAGGCCAGAACAGTTTCCTTATGTTAAAAATTGCACGAACGTAAGTCTAGAGTTACGAGTAAAAGAACTCTGTATAAATGTATAATATACTCTATGCCGGTGCCGCTGAAGGGTTACCTTAATACTCGCTATAGTGGTTTTGTGGCTGTGTGCTTGTGAACGGTACAGGAAGGGAGCATTAGATAATATAAAGGGTTCAGGAGAGATGAACCCTATGTCCTGCCAAGAAAATATAGGAAATTACTAAGAAAATTATGGTTATGCATTTCTATACATACGTTCCTAGACCAACAATTTATTATTAGATACTCTCTCCCTCTCTCCCTCTCTCCCCCTCTCTCTCTCTCTCTCTTTTGTTGAGAAACTACCGGTATGCGCCTGTGTGTGTATGTGTGTATGTGTAAAACAGTGCCCGACCACTATTGCCCGACCTGCGGCAAAGCCTTCCGAGCACGCATCGGACTGATCGGCAAAAGCCGTACACACTGTGGCCCATCTTCTACCACCATGTGATGGCCTTGGTCACTATCGACAACGACGGATTAAACTATATATGCAGTGCGGTTGTGTGGTGAGAAGCTTGCTTCCCAACCACATGGTTCTGAGTTCAATCCTACAATCTGGCATCTTACGCAAGTGTCTTTTAATATAGTCTCTGATCAACCAAAGCCTTGTGAGTGGATTTGGTAGACGTAAAGTGAACGAAGCCTGTCGTGTGTGTGTTTGTCCCCCTAACATCGCTTAACAACTGATGTTGGTGTGTTTACGTCTGGATAACTTAGAGGTTCTGCAAAATAGAATGATAGAATAGGTACTAGGCTTACAAACAATAAGTCCTGCGTTCGATTTCTTCGACTAAGACCTTTTAAGGCGGTGCTCCAGCATGGCTGCAGTCAGATGACTAAAACAAGTAAAAGAGTGAAGGAATATATATGAGAGAGAGAGAGAGAGGGAATAGATAGATAGATAGATAGATAGATAGATAGATAGATAGATAGATAGAGAGAGAGAGAGATATGCAAATAAGATATATATAAATGCTTGTCTGTATTCTCGTTTCTCTGCAGCATTTTGTGAAACTTTTGGTATTTGTGACTGCGAGTAGACGCGTATATGCGTCTTAGTAAGTTTATATGTGACTGTGTATGTAACTCTCTCACTGTGTGTGTGTGTGTGTGTGTGTGTGTGTGTGTGTGTGTGTGTGTGTGTTTATTCCTGTCTCTCCTGTAGTGTTTCGACTCAATTTTCTCTCAAACACTTCTCATTCAAATTTTTTTTCCACTCCTTGTATATTTGCGTGTGATAATGTGTGTGTGTATGTCTGTGTCTGTGTATATGTATGCATATATATACGTGTGAGTGAGTATGTGTAAGTGTATGTTTGTGTATGCATGTATTTACATATATATGCTTATATATATATATATATATATATATATATATATATATATACATGTGTACCAATCTGTCTATTTATCTATCTATCTGTATACATGCATATATATATATATATATATATATATATATATATATATATATATATATATATATATATATATATATATATATATACATATATATATATATACATGTGTACCAATCTGTCTATTTATCTATCTATCTGTATACATGCATATATATATATATATATATATATATATATATATATATATATATATATATATATGTACGTGTACGTGTGTGTGTATGTGTGTGTGTGTAAGTTGCGTTCGTGTCGATCCGTGTATGTGTGTTTCTGTGTGCGTGTGTGACTGAGGGAGCGTGTGTCCGCGCAAGTGTGATTTCTCTTGCCATTGTTTAACCTCCACAACCAAACAGGCAGCCTCTTCAAGCTTCCACTTGAAATGCGAGAAACAACAGCCAAGTCTTCTGCAAATCACATTATATCTCGTAAGAAAAAAATAATCGATGCTTTGAATAATATGATAATGGTTTCACTGTAAATATATTTTGAAAATGATGAAATGGTCGTGGTTGGAATGGTTTCGAATACACGACTACTCAAGGTTAATCTAGAGCTAAATAATAACACCAAACCATCGACTATTCATGTTGTGGTTGTGGTCAGTTTCTTTTCCCTGGTTTGTCTTTGTAAGGAGAGGCTCAGATTTGAAACTGCGTCGGAGTTAACACTACCTATTTCTTTTTAATACATGTGATATCGAGTAAAATATATATATATATATCAGTGATGCACTGTTTTATTGGGAAATGCCTCTGAATTTAATTAGAAACCAATGTTAGAGTTTCTTTATTATTTTTATCGCTTTCTCACTCTGTCCTTCTTTCACTCTCTATAATATTTTCATATTGCTCTGTTGATCTATCTATCTATCTATCTATCTATCTATCTATCTATCTATCTATCTGTCTATCTATTTATCTATTCATTTATCTAGCTATCTACGTATTTATCATATAGCAACACCCAGACAAAACATACAAGCAAACACGCACACACGTTCATGTGCACTGATATATATATATATATATATATATATACGTATATGTAAAAGAATGCATGTGTGCGTGCATACCCTGTGCGCCGTGTGCGCGCGTGTGCGCATGTCCGTGTGTCTATAAATAACTCGTAATAGTTAACAGCTCGATTTCTTTCCGGTTTCGAAATAGTCTCATCCTCTCTCTCTTTCTCTCTCGCCACTCCACCCACTCGCTCTCTCGCTCTCTCGCTCTCTCGCTCTCTCGCTCTCTCGCTCTCTCTATCTCTCTCTCCATCTCTCCCTCTCTCTAACTATATTTCTCAATCTTCTGCATATATATATTTCTTTGGCACACTTCGCTCACTGGTCTGCAACCACACAGGGGCACCGCCTTAAAAAGTGTAGTCCAATAAATCAACCCAGAGTTTATTTTTACGTCAAGCTACTTCTAGCGTTTTTCTTATGCCGAATCGCTCGCTTAAGGGGACATAAAGAAACCAACACTGAATGCCAAACGTTGGTGCGGTATACAAACACAAAGGCACACACACACACGCGCACACACACACACACACACACACTACAGGCTTGCATACAGTCTCTTATTTCTTTATTGCCCACAAGGGGCTAAACATAGAGGGGACAAACAAGGACAGACAAAGGGATTAAGTTGATTACATCGACCCCAGTGCGTAACTGGTACTTAATTTATCGAATCCCGAAGGATGAAAGGCAAAGTCGACCTCGGCGGAATCTGAACTCAGAACGTAGCGGCTCCAAATTCACTCACAAGGCACCGGTCGGCCCAAGGCTATGGTACGAGACACCCAAGGTGCTAAGCATTGGGATTGAACTCGAAATCAGGTAGTTGCAAAACGAGCTTCTCAACCACACATACATCACTGACAATCGCTGTGGCGAAGAAAGAAATAGATATCAGCCAACAAATCGATATCACAAGTATTCAATACTTATTTTTATGTGTTTCTGCAGGCATGGGTGTGTGGTTAAGAAACTAGCTCAACAACCACATGGTTTCGGGTTCAGTCCTACTGCGCGGCAATTCGAGGCAAGTTATTTTCTACAATATCACCGAGCCGACCAAAGCTTTATGAAGGATTTTGTTAGACGGAAACTTTGTAGAAGCCCCTCGTATATACACGCGTGTGTGTAACGGCTCGACATTGCGACCGATAAAATAAATATTGGGGACGATTTGTTCTACCAAAACCTTTCAAGGTAGTGCCCTAGTATGGCCGCAGCCCAATGAATGAATCAAGCCAAAAGTATATAAAAAAACAAAAAAAAAAAAGCAACAACATAATTTATTCATCCCTAATTACTTCTGAAGCACTTCCCACGCTATTTTTCTCTCCTACTTCATCTCCTCCCACGTAATTTCTTTTTTTCTTTTAATTTGTTTCTCGTCTTCTCTCTTCTGCCTCAATTCGCTACGCCTGTTTAGCATTTTCGATTATTGAGCACCCGATATGCGAGATATACCCGAACGTGTTTGATTAAATTGCTTTCTATCTCAGGGGTATGCTCGCAGATGAAACCACGCGCGCACACGGGCGCGCACTCACACACACATAAAAAATATATACAAAAATATATACAACATCAGCACACACAATTATATACAAATTTGGGGTAAAACCTCCACTTTTACCCGCTCCCATTGATTGCACCTAGTATAGCACTAGTGTAGCAATAATTGGGTACCCTCCCAGCAGTATACTGGATAGATACTATCCCTTAGTGGGTTGAACCCCCAACCCCTAACTCTCTCACGTTATATATATATATATATATATATATATATATATATATATATATATATATTCTATTATTCCTCTATTTGTTTCGGACTTATTCTTTGTAAGCCTAGCACTTATTCTATCGAACAGTTTTTGCCGAACCGCTATGTTACGGGGACGTAAACACACCAACATCGGTTGTCAAGCGATGGTCGGGGGACAAACACAGACAAACAAACAAGCACATATATATATATATATATATATATATATATATATATATAATCGTATAAACACACTCAATGACATATACACAGATATTCTCATATAGAAGGAAGAGCGTGGGTATTCATACAAGTATACAAATATGCAGACAAGATATCAACAAATATACAGAAATATACCACGCGTGCATAAATGCATATACATACACATATGCGACATATAAACATACACACACACGCACACACATATGTATATATATAACATTTACGTATAGAAAACATACAAAAACTTACAAATATAAGCATGCACACAACATTGATACACACACACACACATACACAGACACATTCACACACACATACATAAGCACGTTACCTTCACACACTCACGCACACACATAGTCTTTCAGCTTCTCTCTCTCTCCGTCTCTCTCTCACACACACACACGCGTACATGAGCACGTTACAATCACTCAAGCACACACATGTACACACACACATGTACACACACATATCCTCTGTCTCTCTCTCTTTCTCTCAAATACACACACACACACACACACACACACACATTCAACGTTTGATGGATATTTTTCTGCACTCGAACTGTTTTCTCTGTTGAGCCGGTAGTAAATACAGTTGTAATGTATATATATATTATACACATATACAAATTTGAATATACATACATTCATGCATCTATACAAAACCATTTACACCCATGCATTTATATATATATATATATTTACACATGCACGCATACAGTGATACTTACACATACACACACACATATACACTTAGATGTGTATGTGCATCTTATGTACATACATAGATATACATTAATAGTTACACAAACAGAGAAACATTGATACGTCCATACATATATGCATACATAAATACAGTCGTACATACATGAACATATAGTTCAATAACATATATACACACATACATGCATAACAAACGCACGTATATAGATACACAAGTAACATCGTTTACATATCATGATTTATACAGAACAAAATTCATCTATTCGCCGAGTATCCCAACCACACATATTACGTAAACTCAAACATAAAATTAACAACACCCACACATCGCTACACACACTCCCAGACACACGCCTACACACCTACACTCAACTATATATACACATACCCACTCACACCTACGTATACAGGAGTGAGGATATATACACTCAGTCATATTTATAGAAAGCTTACATAAACAACACCCACGTGACGAATAATAACAGATTTATGATAAACACGATCCTCACCGCATATACAAATACATCTGTATGTATGCATGTATGTATGTGTGTATGTATGTATTTATGCATCCATACATGTATGTATATATGTATGTAGGTATGTATGTACGCATGTATCTGTGCACGTATATGTGTATGGTTGCATATGTGCGTCTAGTAGCACTATGGTAGGGAAAGAACACACACACACATATACATACATATAAACATATATATCACATCAAAGCAATATATATATATGTATGAAAATGAAGGAATCAGAGGAGGAGGAGGAAGAGGAGGAGATGACGATAAGTTGCTACTTCTCTCTCTCTCTCTCTCTCTCTCTCTCTCTCTCTCTCTCCGTACACACACACATATATATATATATATATATATATATATATATATATATATATATATATAATGTATAGGCGCAGGCGTGGCTGTTTGGTAAGAAGCTTGTTTCCCAACCACATGGTTCCGAGTTCAGTCACACCGCGTGGCACCTTGAGCAAGTGTCTTCTACTATAGCTTCGAGCTGAACAAACCCTTGTGGATTTGGTAGACGGGAACTGACTGAAGTCCGTCGTATATATATATATATATATATATATATATATATATATATATATATATATATATATATATATATATGCATGCGTATGTGTGTATGTGTGTGTGTGTGTGCGTGTGTGTGTGTGTGTATCTTTGTGCCTGTGTTTGTGCACTGGTGTGTTTACGTCCCCATAACCTAGCGGTTCGGCAAAGAATAAGTCCTGGGGTCGATTTGCTCGACTAAAGGCGGTGCTCCAGCATGGCCACAGTCAAATGACTAAAAGAAGTAAAAGAGAGTGTATACGAGTGTGTGTGTATGTGTGTGTGTGTGTGTGGTCTGATGAATAAGTATCGCACTGTTGCCATAGTAACGAAGCTAAATCATGCAGATTGAAGCCGCTTAGCGCAGATTAACCTTGAACTCTGCTGTGCATGCGCAATAAGCTTTAACGTTCTAGCTCACTTCCGCTGTTTACAGCAGTGCTTGGAAGGAAGGTGTGTTGCGTGTGATCGTCGCATTGAACATGATAGAGAAAGCTGAGCAGAGAACCTGCATGGAATTTTGCCAAAAGCATGGCGATAACTGCTCAGTTTTCAAAAAGTTTTCAAAAAGTTTTCAAAACATTTTCATTGTTCTCGACACAATCAAGATCTTGTGCAGCTGAAACCCGAGTGTCTTCTTGATCAGCTGAACGCAGTTTTGGCACAAACTTTGTGGACACGCGTCTCATACCCAAATCTTCAGTGATTATGGACTGAACTGAACCATAACTAATATGCACATCCTCTAATAACACACGGATGGTGATTTGATAATTTCCTCTTACAGCTGAACGCACATCTGCGATGTTTTTCTCAGTTTTGCTGATTGCGGGTCTTCGAGAACCTTCGTCAATATCGACATTTTTTCGGCCATCTTGGAAACGTCTGAACCACTCGTACACTTGTGTGCAGCTCTTACACTCCTCTCCATGCACTTTCTACAACTTCGCGTAGATATTGTCAAGATAACTTTCTCTGCCATGATCAATACGACGATCACACGCTACACGCCTTCCTTCGAATCACTGCTGCAAACAGCGCAAGTGAGCTAGAACATTAAAAGTTAGAGCGCGTGCACAGCAGAGTTCAAGGTCAATTTTTGCTGAGCAGCTTTACGCTGCGTGCTTTAGCTTCGTTACTATGGCAACAGTCCGAATACTTATTGATCAGACCTCGTATATGTGTGTGTGTGGTGTGCGTGCGTATGTACGCTGGTGCTTCTTTGTGTATCATATATATATATACACACACACATATATATATATATATATATATATATATATATATATATATATATATATACTATCTCTCCCTATTTCAGTGCAATTCTGACAGCGTGTCCTTCAATTTATCTTCCCAAACAACAATCGGTCTGTTTTGCCTATTAATATATCAGTCCACTTGCCTTTGTGAGGTAACTGCCTATCCATCCATCTAGCTACCCCGGTACACACACACACACACACACACACACACACACACACACACACACACACACACATACACGCACACATACATATATATATATATATAAATGTACACATGTTTCTGCGTGGAGGATATGTATTTATATATACACATACCCGCACGCACTTGCTGTTTCAATGACCTCGTCGACTTATCTTCCTGTCCACCCATCTATTAATCATGTCTCTTTCTTCTTCGTATGAAACTACCCTGTTCAGTTTTTATCTAACCACCCTATCATCTATCTAAAATATCCATCAATCTATCTACCTATCTACCAATTTAAACTTTCCTCATTCTTCATACACGTACATATACGTCTATCTGTGCACGTGTATGTTTATATGCTTATATGCGTGCGTATATGTATATAAATGTACATATATTTATGTATGCATATACGTATATGGGTGTGTATATATATATATATATATATATATATATATATATATATATATATATATATATATATATATATATATATATATATATATATATATATATATATATATATATATACTAATATCATTTTGTTTGTCTCTCTCTTTTCCCTCTATCGGCCTGATTTATTTGTCTACCTATATTCCGATAACACAACGACCACCAACACATGTATATATTTAATTTTAATGCGGTTCTCATATATCACCTTTAAAAAATGCACATGCAGGTATAAAACTGAAAGACGGAGGAAGAGGAAGAGGAAGAAGAAGGGGAAGGGGAGGCGGAGAGACACGAGATAATTGCTGCATTAATGTACTGTTCCACTAAGTTTCTCCGAGATCGAGAAAACCGTTTCGAGTAACAATGAAGTGATTTGGTTTGCTGGGTTTGTTTTTATAAGTGATAGCTTTGTATGATTCTGAGCGCCGCAAACTTCCGCCGAAACAGGCAGATACAGAACATATAAGGAATACATACATTCTTACAAAGATACATATATACACACACACAAACATACATATATATACATACAGACAGACAGACGCAGATGAATTAGTGCACACAATCTAATCTTGAGTATGGAAGCCTGTCGTGTGTGTGTGTAGGATTGTATGTGTGTTAGTGAGTGTGTTTATATATCCTCACTCCTCACCGTTTGGCAACCAGTATTTGTTGATTTGTTATGTCCCCATAACTTAGTGGTTCGCTACAAAGTCATGATAAAATAAGCACAAGACTCAGGAAAAAAAAACCGCACTGGGGTCTACCTGTCCGACTAAACCCCTCAAAGTGATGTCTGCAGCATGTCCGCAATCCAATGTCTGAAACAAGTAAAAAAATAAAACAAAAAATCTTGAAACTCCAGTCTACGTTACAAATTGTTTTGCCATAACATTGTTCATCAGGCAATGTAATTTAAGATCCATTGTTCCATGATTGTTAAGAGAAAAATGGAGTTAACTTTTTGTGTTGATATGATGGCTTGTTCGAACTGGGGGTCTTGCAATTCTCATGTGTCTTTCTATTCGTGGGTTAGAATCATGGTGAATGTATTTTCCATGGAGTTTTCTGAGGAATTTCGGTGTAATTATTGAATTGCTCAATGTTAGTATATTAAGCAGAGGTTCGGGAGATTCTTGTGCAGAGAAAGTTGTTACTAGTATAGTACAAATAAATATTTGAGAAGAAAAACGAAGAAAAGTAAAAAAAAGAAAAAAAGCCGTTCTGTTAGGATCTCATTTTATTGCTGTGGGAATGTAGTTATAATAATATCTAAGGAAATAACAAGTCAATAAACAAGTTAATTATATGTGGTTATTTGATGTTTTTAGTATCGTGTTTCAAAATAGGAAGCTATAGGGAGAACGATGAATCTTCAGATTGCCGGAAGAACCAGGGTTAAGCGAAGCTGTTCTAATTGTAATGTAACACGGAATATCCAGTTATTAATCACACACACACACACACACGCACAGACATGCTCACAAACAAACATAGATAGATAGATAGATAGATAGATAGATAGATAGATAGATAGATAGATAGATAGATAGATCGCCGGATACACAAAGATTCATGTGACGTAAACAGTTCCACAAACAAGGTAAAGGGCACATTTGGAGACTAGACTGAGAAATTGATAAAGAAAAAAAATGATTATAAAAATAAATAACTACTGGTGTCCATTTGTTCAAATAGAATTAACATACTCGGTGATTCATCGTCTATGATAAATAAATCTAAATATTGCCCAGCAGAATTTCATGGACAAGAATGGACAAAATCACATTTTTTTTTTTTTTTGTATTACCGTCGTTCGTTTCTATTGTGTCAGCATATTTAGACTTAGGAAAAAGTTGTACTGCCTTGTAGGCACACGGTATTTCGTTATCACTATAATATGCTACAAAGTATATTAAACGTCTTTATAAGTCAAAACCGTGTACTTCTGTGTTAGCAGTGCACTTAAATCATATGTTAATGTCATCTCTGCGGATTTTCTACAGAAAAAAACAAGAGCAAAGATGAAACAATGGGTTTCATCTTCGGTCTCATTATTTGTTTACACCTGACGTCTCGGATACGAAACGTCGTGTTGACTCTAACTTCTATAGAATATCTGTAGAGATGACCTTAACACATGACAGAAAAAAGGTATAAAAATGCGTGTGAAACCAAAATGTATGCTAATACGACGGTATCAAAGTAATAATTTGTTAAGCATAAATTATCGGAATGTTTGTGTGTTTTAATTTGAAACGATGTTGTCCCATGTGGTATTTAGGTACCCCTCAAAAGTTTTAGAAATATTCTAGACTTTGCTAGAAACGGTCGTTAGTAATGTATGGCGTAATCATCAATTTAATACAGATGCGATTTTTTCCATTCTGGCCCATGTTGTTACACACACACACACACACACACACACACACACACACACACACACACACACACACATATATATATATATATATATATATATATATATATACACACAGAAAGAAGGGAACAAACAGACAGTCAGACAGCGACAAAGAAAGGCTGAGATGGAAAGAGAGAGATACGCATATATATATACACACACACATACACATATATATATATATATGTATATGTTTATAAAGGCACACACACATATATATATATACATATACATATATACATATACATATATACATATACACATACACACACACACTATATTGTGCGTCTGCCTACATGTGTGTCTGCTTATAACAGTAAAATGTTAACTGCAGCCAAGTCTTTGTTGATATAAGATTACAGGATGGTCAGCAAACGGGGTTGGCGGTGTTGCAGCGATAGTAGTGATGCTGGCGGGTTTTCATGCTAGTAGTAGTAGTAGTAGTAGTAGTAGTAGTAGTGGCAGCGGCAGCAGTAGCAGCAATGGGTGTGTGGTGTGTTATAAGTGCCTCTTGTAGTTGCTGCGGTAATGGTTGTCGTGGTAGTGGCGTTGGTGACGTCACTGGTGTAATTGATGGCGTCGCCGCTGTTGATGGTGGGACTGGTTGTTTCTAATGGTGGTGGAGGTGTTGATATTTTGGCATTGGATGCGGTACTGTTATTACTAATGAGGGTTGACCTTAAGAATCGACACGTAGAAAGTGCATTTTTGTTGTTTTTAGTTTGCTTATAACTTGCCGTTTATCTTGTGTTTTTGTTAGATATATTTTGTTCACTGTTACTTGAAGAAATGAAGAAAAGGGTTCATAATACTTTCATTATTATGTATTTTCGTTTGTTTATGCTTTCGTTTCTGAATACTTTCTCTATTTTTATACCAAGTTAAGCTTAAACATTCAACTCGGGGAAATCTTTCTTTTCTCCGTACCTTCTATAGTCGTGGAGGCGCCATGGCCCAGTGGTTAGGGCAGCGGACTCGCGGTCATAGGATCGCGGTTTCGATTCTCAGACCGGGCGTTGTGAGTGTTTATTGAGCGAAAACACCTGAAGCTCCACGAGGCTCCGACAGGGGATAGTGGCGAACCGTGCTGTACTCTTCCACCACAACTTTCTCTCACTCTTTCTTCCTGTTTCTGTTGTGCCTGTATTTCAAAGGGTCAGCCTTGTCACACTCTGTGTCACGCTGAATATCCGCGAAAACTACGTTAAGGGTACACGTGTCTGTGGAGTGCTCAGCCACTTGCACGTTAATTTCACGAGCAGGCTGTTCCGTTGATCGGATCAACTGGAACCGTCGACGTCGTAAGCGACGGAGTGCCAACAACAACCTTCTATAATCATTTCTAAAATTAGTCGTACGTACGTTGTGAAGCTGAATTTAAACAACGCGGCGATGAGCGTAAATGGAAATATCACTTTAAGCAAACCAACGGCGTCAACTTTAAAGCGTTCTTCCTCGTTTATCACGGGTGTTTGGTTCCAAAGAACAGAGTGATAAATGAATCAATGAAATTGGTGCTTTTCTGTTCTCTGCTGCAGTTATTCTTGCTGTTACTGTTGTTGGTGAAGCTGCTGCTGTTGCTGCTACTACTGTTGCTGTTGCTACTGGTGCTCCTGCTCTTTTGCTGGAACTGCTGCTGATGATGTATACAGGTGTTGTTTTAAAGTTACCAAGCTTAACTATGGCATGGGTTTTCATTTTAAACCCCGAGCAATTCTAATCCCCAAAATGATCCTGATCATCAGTCACAATTTGAGAAAATCACGTGTCTCCGTGCTCGAATCCACTATGAGGCAAATTGACTTCTACCATAGCCTCGAGTTGACCCAAGTCATATGAGTGGAACTGGATAAGAGAGAACTTTGCGGAGGCCTATTGAATGTACTTCACCTATATCTGGATGGAACACATTATACGTCATCTAGTTCAACACCATTATATGGCCCATCTATGTCTTTAGCAAGATCCACTCTGTTACTAACATTTAGACATTTAGACCATGTCTTTTGTCTGAAGATAACACGATATCTTGATCTACTGCTTCCTCAGGCAGTAACCTCTTTATTAAAGCCAGTATCAGGACTCGCTTACTCACACAGGGTTGCTGATACACAGAAGCTTTACGTTACTGATGAGGTGTAATGAGACTAGGTCCAAACTTGTTCACATGCCGGTGATAAGTATTAATCAACTTCACCACAGATACACTGAGCATGAGATTAAAATTATAAACAAAGTTAGGAATATATGTTTGATAAGCAGATTTTAAACTTCTCCATTAATGCAGTTAATTAATGAAAACTAACAGCTTTGCACGGCTATGTAAATAATGTTAATTTTACACTATATGCAGTGATTTTTGCTATATTTAAACAACAAGGTATAAATAAGCAAGTCCTGACGACGACTTTAAAAAAAACTAAGCTAAATGAATTAATACTTTATCCGATCACTCTCTTAATTCTGAAAACTATGTAGTTTAATCAAGGGGTCTATTTTTCACGATAACATTCGTTTATTAAACATTTGGTGGCTTGATTGTAGCCTAAGCAACAATTTTAATCCTACCGCTATGTGTTTCAGTTAATTTACACTTACATGCATACACATGCATCCACTTATCGCTGTGTGTGTGTGTGTGTGTGTGTGTGTGTGTGTGTTTTCACATACCCTGTCATCCACATGCATATGCAAATACATACTCGTGTACACATTCACACATACACACACGCACGCACACACACAGATCTCACAAGAGAAATGCTTCTCTGCCGACTGATGTGCTTTCATTTCCTCTCTGGTCCACATTTTGATCTGACCTCCGCTCACACCAGGAAATGTAATACCATCACCACAACAAACTACTACTACTGTTGTTGTTGCTGCTGCTGCGTCTACTACTACTACTACTACTAATAATAATAATAATAATAATAATAATAATACAACTGCTGCTGCTGCTGCTACTACGACTACCACTACCACCAATATTACTGCTTAAGTAATATAATGCCCTTCACTGTCACTAACTACAACGGAAATATATATAACTAAAAATACTACTACTACTACTACTACTACTACTACTACTACTACCGCTATCCGTACCAACACCACGGCCATTACTGCCACCGGCAGCATCAATCACGTGGTAATATTCCCTTCCGGAAGTTCATCAGTGTCATGACGATGACATCACCGCCACCAACGCCACCACTGTTACTAACATCATAACAGCCACTACAAAAAAGTTAATGCTAGCAGAAGTACCTTTAGCAGCGCAATCACCAACACCAACATCACCAGCAACACGAACAACACGAAAAAGTCTTTGCACAGAGAGTCAAGGGAACACTTTTATGTAAAAATATATACGTACTTTTAGGTATCGGCTTAGGGATCTTTTTTAAAACGGGGGCCACATTTTTCATTAACGAAACACTTTGAAACTTGGAACACTGGTAGAATGTGTCATATAAAACATCTTTTTCTCTTAGTTTTCTTTAAAAAAAAAGAAATCCATAAATTATTCCATGTTAAAGTTGTCGTATTTCTGTAATTTCAACCAATCACTGACGTCCATTCAGCCGATATACATTAAGCGCCGACTACATAAACAAACGATTCTGAAACAATTAACCCTAACCCTAACCCTAACTCTAACCCTAACCTTAACCCTAGGGTTAGGGTTAGGATTAGGGTTAGAGTTAGGGTTAGGGTTAGGGTTAAAGCAGATTTAAAATGAAAAAAGCAAATAAAACGAAGAATCGTTTGTTTATGTAGTCGGCACTTAATGTATATCGGCTGAATGGACGTCAGTGATTGGTTGAAATTATCGAAATAAGACAATTTTTTACATGAAATAAATTCGAATACAAAAATATTTTTCTGTTCTATAACACAAAATAGATAAGTATACGAAGTTTGAAAGTCTTTCGGTACCAAAAACACTACGTAAAACATTAATGAAAAATGTGGCCCCCGTTTTAAAAAAGATCCCGGCTTAGTCGTAAGAGCGTCGGATAAAATTCAGGGCGGTGCCCCAGCACGGCCGCATCCTAATGACTAAAACAAGTAAAAGATAAAAGATATGCATGTGTGTTTGTGTGTGTGTGTGTTTGAGTGTGTGTGTGTGTGTGTGTGTGCGTGTGTGTGAGAGTGTGTGTGAGCGTGCATATGCATGTGTAAAGAACAGGTAATACAGTTACGCCTATTTACGTCACTCTGGTTTCAGTTATGCGCATCCGTTTCATCTATGTGCACTGTGACCAATTCCCATGACCTTAACGCGCAAGGCTAAAGAACAGAGAAGTCATTATTCAGTGTAAACGATGGGAGAGAGTTCAGAGATCATGCCTTCTATGGAAGACCTCAATACATCATATTGCTATAAAAGTTGTTGAGTCTTAACATGCATTGTGTATTGATTTACATCTTATGTTTAAATCAAATATTCATTATTATTATCATTGCTATTATTATTATTTATTTATTCTATTATTTATATTCTTTCTTTTATGAGTTTTGCACACCACGCTGTTAGTGTCGTTAAGGATATCTTGTACACGCAAAAGGCGGCGAGCTGGCAGAAACGTTAGCACGCCGGGCGAAATACTTAGCGGTATTTCGTCTGTCTTTACGTTCTGAGTTCAAATTCCGACGAGGTCGACTTTGCCTTTCATCCTTTCGGGGTCGATAAATCAAGTATCATTTGCGTACTGGGGTCGATTTAATCGACTGGCCCCCTCCCCAAAAATGTCAGGCCTTATGCCCTAGAGTAGAAAAGGATATCTTGTTCGTGTTCGTATGTTGGGTTTGTATGTATGCATGTGTGAGTGTTTATATACACTTATATCCGCACGCACACATACACATACACACATACATATAGTGTGCGTGAGAGACAGAAGGGATAGATAATTATGTGTACACACGTTAAGAAAACGGCTTTCAACATGTTTCCTGGAGTTTATATTTACTTGTATTAATAGATTGACTTAGAATTGCATAGCTTAAAGTTTCACAGATGTATGAGAAATGATCTTAACCATTCATTCAGATGTCAGTGTCTGAGTAAGTATTGTTAGATTTCGTTGAGTTTCTAGATTGTGGGAGTTTAGCAGTGTTGGTTTGTATGATTGCAGATGTTGAAGTGAACATTTTCCTGAAGTATTTGTTACTTTTCTAGTTTGTTAATATTTCAATTATTCCAGTGTCGGTTCCAGCCAGAAGCTGTGACTATGTAGCTACACTGCTATTATCAAAATATTTGTACAAATATTTTATACACTTGTAAAACACTTTTATAAGGTTTTACAGTCAGCTTTATGCTGGTTTGTAGACACTGCGAGAAATATTTCTGTATTCAGAAATTATTGTCGAACCACTATCATCTGTCATCCTTTTCAAGACATTAAATTTAGTTAATTCCACTTATCTAATCATTTTTAAGACGGCAGCATAGTAATCCGAGGGATTGCACAAAAGCTTTCTCGTCGCTTAGAAAACTTACCTTGCTTTTCTCAACAAAGCCTAATTTTCATATCCCAACAAAAATGTATCTCTATTAAAAACACACCCTGTAATCTCTGTGCTAAATTTATGATATTCAGTGACTATGTAATGTTGATATTAATTTAATTATTTATTCATTCATGTTACGAATGCCTGCGCTGTTATGCAAATTGGACGTTTTTGCTTAGTTCTGCAAGTTTGTGTGTCCTATAAATAGCTCTAAGTTAATATACTTTAATTGTTTGGGAGGTAAATAATCCAGAATTGATGAAGCGCGATAAAAGCTGAAAGAAGTCACTAGAATTTTCTTTTCTGCAACAGAGATTTCAAAACAAAAAAACAAAAAAAAAAGACAAAGAAGAAAGAAGAAACTGTGGCTTATTCACGGTGCCTACATTTCACACAGTATCTAATGTATTCTACTTACTAAAAACACGATGTAAGCTCACGTTGCATTTCTATACATCTCCTCACCATAAGGAGTACCCAATAGATACATACTCGCATGCATGTGTTTATGTATGTGTGTGTACGCACAAACATGCAGATTTTATATACTCTATAAAAAAGCGACCTTCAGGTCATTTTTCTCCCAGTTTACGTAATAGCCATTATTTTATGTAATATTAATTTAGAAACTTCGAGAGAACTTGAAATAATTTTTCTTTTTTTTTTTACATTTGAACACGAAGTAGACAATGCCATAAATAAAAACGTTTAAATATTGGGTTTAAAAAGCCTCTAGATAACAAAAAAGTCGAAGGCAGTCAATAAATATTGTGTTTTCGTGTAATATTTTCTAATACGTCCTTCCCTAACTTTTAAAGAACTATATAAAGTCCATAATTAGTGAACAATAAAGAGGCAAAATCAAATTAATTGAAACAACGTTTCGAAGTTTATAAGAATTATAAAAATAGAGAAATATCTTTAAAGGATTTAATGTTTTTTGAAACATTTATACAAAATAAAAATCTAAAGCTATAAAATATTGAAATGTGAAAGTAATTTCATTTGTTCTCCTTGCTTTACGTAAAGTATATTTCCTTTGTTCGTTTACTTTTCTTATAATTGCCAGACTGGCTGGCAGAGATAACAATAAAGAATATTTAAGTTTAATGATCTTGGGTAGGAATAAAAAAGAATGAAAGCTGAAGAGAGTGGGCTTCGGATTTTAAAGAAAGATGAGGTTGATGCTCAAAACTGACAATAATGACATTTTTATTCAAATATGTTAAAATGGGAATTTTTAATACTTTTCTATAATTTTAGATCGGTCCGATCGGTTGTTTAGAATTTTGGTTTCATACGTTGGTGTTTGTGTGTAGTTGATATCATAAGAATCTAGAAATTTCGACAAAAACATGAAATAATTTTGTTTTGAACGGTGAAACTCGTAACAGGTAAAGCTGTTGATAATAGCATGCGTAACATTGGGTTGAAAATATATCGCTGGATATATTTATATATAAAAAATACATCTCGTCTCTTGAAAAGAGGCCTCAAAAACGCTTTGAATTTCTACATAGTCTCTTTCAACATAATAAAAAAGATAACTAATGATAAAAAGAAAACATCACTGCAGATTGTCTGCAGTGATGTTTTCTTGGGTGGATATGCCTTGATTACCAAGATTCTACAAATCTCAAGTTAGCTCTCTACATGTATAAATCTCAAGTTAGCTCGACATGTATAAAAGTACTGCACATGTATAAAAGTACATATCTATCTGCACTCAAGGAGACCAATCGACAGATAGCAACAAGGCATTCATAGATACACTACAACTTCTGACTCAAAGAATGCTATCTCTTCTCTCTTGCTTTTCTTGGATTCCTTCTCTTTTGCCTTCTTCTTTCTGCCTTTTCTGCTCCTAAAATCTGGCTGTTATCGCTCCACTTCGATTCAGGCATATCCACCCACGTGTTTAAATTCCTCTCATACTCTAGTGGTTGGCACTCCGTCGGTTACGACGACGAGTGTTCCAGTTGATCCGATCAACGGAACAGCCTGCTCGTGAAATTAACGTGCAAGTGGCTGAGCACTCCACAGACACGTGTACCCTTAACGTAGTTCTCGAGGATATTCAGCGTGACACAGTGTGACAAGGCTGACCCTTTGAAATACAGAACAGATGATATTAGAAAAGAAGGCGGATACAGAGACCGTTTAATTCAGTTAAGTTTGTTCTTGTTTCTCCATCTCCTTATATATATGCTTTCAATATAGAAGAACGTTGGCTCGAAACATTAAAGACTTCTTCCAATTTTCTTTAGCGTAAACCTAATACTACCTGTTTGGTTGTTCTTTTACCGCGTCTTTGTGTTTTTTATATTTTGGACTACATCCACACACACACACACAAACACACACACATATACGCACGCACGCACGCACACACACACAAGCACACACAAACAATCATATATTGTAGAAAAATGTCATTTTCATCTTCTTCATCTATGTTAACCAACACTGCTAAGCCTTCAGAATCTGGAAAATGAACAAAGTACATATACGTATCTTATGGATATGGCGAGGTGGTCCCATAAAAATACATGTAATGCCGAAATATATGCAGCAAGGGATTAATAAAAATATAAAATCTCCAGCCGTGAAGTATTTCTCGTTATTATTATATTCATCCTACGCCTCACAGGGTACCACATACATAGCAATCCCATACAGTTAACTCAGCATGTTGACAATAGTATACAATAGCCAACAACAAGTTGTATAGGCGCTCTTATGAACACACTGGTAGACATCTGCCATATACAAAATACAATAATATACACTGCGTTTCATACGCTTATGGTTTGTAACAGAATAAAGGCTAACACTTTCACTTTATACATTCAACAATCACATTTATACTAACAATAGAACTAACAACAAATAATCAAAATGGCATTAGTTCAGTTAGTGTTGTATAATGTGTAATAATCATCCTAAAATGTTCTTTATAAATCATTACTGGAAATATTTCAAGATTTATGGAAATTTTCCACATTGTACACTTATGTTTAAACCATGCAGCAATAATATATTATTGCTGTTGCTTTGTATATGTGTATGATTGCTTTGCCATTAACGTACATCATAATGGAATTTAAGTATACGTGCACACATGTGCACACAAACGCACGCACATTCATAGGACACACATACACACTCATATATATAAAGACAGGTAGATAGATAGCTAGATAGATAGATAGATAGATGCAAACATACATACATGCATAAATACATACATTCATAAATACATACATTACAAGTTCAGGTTTATACCTGTAATTATTGGGGCACTGGGATGTGTAACATACTGCCTAAATAACAATTTTCAGAAATTAGGCCTCTCAAAACCAGAATGGCGAAAGTTGATTCGAAGACTACAAATCCAAGCCATCGCTGGGACTGTAAAAATCTGTAAAACTTTCCAGAAATGTATCATTTAAGTATAAACAATCATGTCTAGATGTGCAACTAGATGTATGAGAATACATACATAAAGCAAAACATACAAATCTGTACATATATATACATACAAAAATACTCTGTTGGTGTTGAAATTCCAGTGAAGGAGCCTTGGATCTAGATTAAAACCGGCTCCTTCTCTCTTGGCATGAAAGTTTGAAATAAAAGTGAATAATGACACACATACATACATATAACATAATACATACATATAACATAATACATACATACATACATACATACATACATACATACATAAAGATGTAGGTATATTTATAACTGTGATTTGGTTTAAATTCGTGAAGATCTGCTTAAAGAGCGACGATTGTACATACCAAAGAAAACTAAAGGAATGATTAAATGAAATGTATGGTTAAAATAAATAAAATCAAAATATAATTATCGCAGATACCGAAATATTTAGTTGATACTAACAGAACGAAGAACTAATTCAAAGAAAGATAGACGTGACCATCTTCTGAAGCAATACCGTTATGTTTGTATACAGTTCTGTTTGTAGCAAATGTAGGTTCGGTAAGAACTTTTAAACTATTAAATTAATTCAGATGATCGCAGATCCCCGTAACAGATCAACATACTTCTTGATAAGCGGCGTCATTTCTTAAGACACCTGGAGAAGTTTCATATTACAGAAAATGACGTCATTCTCTGGCAAGAAGGAAGCAAAATTACAGTCCCCCCACCACAACTACCACACACATACATACGCACACACATATATATGTTATGCATACGACTTACTATCCCTAATTTTATTATCTCTTTTGTTACGCATCTCTGTCCTTTCGCTCATTTTGTATGTTCCTGCACCTGTCAAGTTTCTCTCCTTCACTATAATGAAATATCAATCTCGTACACTTTTTTTCTAAGACTTCTCCAGGCCTTTCTTAACAATCAGCCTCGTAAGTTGTACATTTTTTTTTTGTTTTTTGCTCCAGCAGAATTTTTTTTTTTATATATATTTTTCATTTTGTTAGTTTCCAACTGGATTTTTTTAACTTCTTGCTTAATTTGTAAATGAATCTCGTATATAAATACACCAATCTCTTTATATTTCTCTGTCTCTGTCTCTCTCTCTCTGTCTCTCTCTCTCTCTCTCTCTCTCTCTCTCTCTCTATCTATCTATCTATCTATCTACCTATCTATCTTTCTATTTCTCTCTGTGTCTCACATCCTCTCTCTCTTTCTCTCTGTCTCTCTCTTTCTCTCTTTCTCTCTCTCTCTCTTTTTCTCTCTCTTTCTCTCGCTCTTTTCCACTCTTTCCTTCTCTTTCTCTCTTTCTCTCTCCCTCTTTCTCTTTCTCTCTTTCTCTCTCTCTCTCTTTCTCTTTCCCTCTAATTCTCTCTTTCTCTCGCTCTTTTCCTCTTCCTCTTCCCCTCTCTCTTTCTCTCCCTCTCTTTCACTTTCCCTCTAATTCTCTCTTTCTCTTTCTCTCACTCTTTTCCTCTCTTTCTTTCTCTCTCTCTCGCTCGCTCATTCTCACTTCATATCCCTCTTATTTTCTATATATTTATACATACATACATACATACATACATACATACATACATACATACATACATACATACATACATACGTACACATAATGAAAAAAAACAACGAACATGGGCTTGAATGAGGCACTCCTCTATTTCATCTGTTACATAACTTTTAGTATTCGGTAACACTTGATGTCACACCATAGATGCCATACGTAGATGTACCACATAACACCAGTATGCACAAACAAATACATCTTCAGCCAGATAAATGAGAAATATAAGTCAAGAACATACAGTAAGCACATTTAGATACCCGAGAATCACAATGTCCAGTCTGCGCACGACTCCGAGTGATGACGTAACGAAAGGAGTTTAAAGCGAGTAACAAGGAGGGTCGAAATCGGAATGGAATAATTGTCGTGCGTTGAGAGCATCCAACCATGTTTCTGTCAGGTACACGTTCATATTAAGTACCCGAATGGTAACTTCATCAGCGGAAGTCAAATAATCCGATCATGTCAATTAATGGGTTTATATAGACAATGTAAAAGGATATTATTCTCCCATGTATGTATGAATATATATATATATATATATATATATATATATATATATATATATATATATATATATATATATATATATATATATATATATATATATATATATATATATATATGTTGTTGTATTTGTGGATGGTCATATTGCCAGTTTAGCCAATAAAAACACATGCACTGTATATTTGGTGTTAATTTGCTTCAGCTTTATATTACATTACATGACATTATTGGCTAAACTAGCAATATGACCATCCCCAAATGCAACAACATCTGTTTCAACACACGATTTCACATCAAAAATCTTGCAAAACAAATATATATATATATATATATATATATATATATATATATATATATATATATTTAAATAAATAAGGATAAGATCATTATTTAAAATACCGATCATATCAAGTGGCCAGCATGGGAATAAAAACCTTATAGGTAATAATTATTATTAAAATTATAATTAAGGGTATCTAAAAGATACCACCATGCAAGAGATAGCAGTCAAAACTTGACTCTAAAACCACACCAAGTATTCATACAGCACCAGGAGAAAAGATAAATAGACAAATAAACTCGCAAAAAAATTATTGGATAATCCCAGATCTAGATTTCTGGCTTTGCATAAAAATATACTCTGCTTCACCAGTGGGATATACACAAATAGTACATAATTACAAATATATATATATATATATATATATATATATATATATATATATATATATATAGATAGATAGATAGATAGATAGATAGATAGATAGATAGATAGATAGATATAGATATATATATATATATATACAACATACGAATACTTACATAAACGATATACCTCGAAAACATGACTTGTGCATATATGTCTATATATATAGAGGATATATTGCATATGTGTGTATGTGTAAATTTCTCCATAGTTATTTATTTGAAAGCTTAAGCTGTGAAGATTGCCGATGATGTGCAAACATTCCGTGTGTTTCTTTACTGTGCAGAATATAAATGTTTGCATTCGCATGCTTGTATGTTTAGTGATTAATTATGCTTATTTGTTTACGCAATTTCGCGATAGCTTGTGCCTAAGACCTGAATACAGAGCTTTCAAAATCTTCTACCGATACTTAACATATACTATTTTAACAAGTAATTGCTTCTGCATCGATAAATTGTGATCTGTCATTTATATATATTGTATTTACATAACATTTACATAACTGCATCTCACGGGTAAAGCATAAACCAAATGACTTTCATTTACTTTGAAGAAAACGTTTGACTGGTATGTTCTCTCTAGTGTATAACCGTATCACGTCTAGCGTATATCGGTTGAAATAGGTGTCATTGTACTAAATAATATATTTTTATATCAAATTCAAAAGTAATTAACTAAGCTTTTATAACTTATTCAGTTATTTTATAGTAAGAGCACATAATATTTTTATTTTATTTATGTCCTTTATGAAAGCTATTTTAATATCGATTTCTAACATTGGAACGAAGTCACAGATTTCGAAGGAAAGTTTAGTCAATATCATCGTACATGCTACTCAATTGATATTTTTATTTTCACCACCGCCGGAAGGATAGAATACAAGATTGACCTGCGAAACATTTGGTCGCAGAACCTAAATGACTGCGGCAGAATGTGACGGGAATGTGACGGGAATCTTACCAAACGCTCTAGCAATACTTCCAATCTGCAGTCCTGTTCTTTTATCCGTTTACTTGTTGCAGGCATTTGATTTGGCCATGCTGTAGCAGCGAATTGAAGGGTTTTAGTTTATAATATCGACCTCAGTCCTTATATGAAAACCTGGTACTTACCGTTCTCAGATTACCGAATCGGTAAGTCACATCATATAAACACATAGTAGCGTATTTCAAGCGGACAGGTAGAAAAACAAGAAAAGGAACGCGCGCACGCACACACACACAAACACACACACACACACACACACACACACACACACACACACACACACGCACGCACGCACGCACACACGCATATGTATGTATGTATATAACAGGCCTCCGCCCAGTTTCCATTTACGAATATCACTCAAAAGCTATTGGTCAATTCTGAGGCTATAATAAAAGACACTTGCTCAGAAATCCACGCTGTGGGACCCAGCATACCACCATGCGGTTGCAAAGCGAAGTTATTATGCACACAACAATGCCTGCGTTTATACAATTACTTTGACATTCGTAATTCTTGTGAGTGAACAGCGTGACGAAACTATAAAGTTATATATTAGTATAACAATTATTAATGGCGACCGTATCAATCCCATTAATTTCTATAAGCAGTGTCATCATTCTGATTGGACCAAATGCACAAATAGATTCAGAAATAATAACATAGACGCCATATGACAAGTACTATTGATTGTATTCATTGAAAAACTTGTTGCATTGATATATTATGAATGTAATGTACGTGTCTGTATATATATATATATATATATATATATATATATATATATATATATATATATATATGCCGGAGTAAGCACATAAATGTGAAACGAGGTGGAGAAAAGAGTACTCAAATACCAAAGGTAGAACAATATGCTTTATGAAAAGCAGCAGAAATATCACAAAAACTGTTACTCAGAGTTTCACGTTTCTGTTCGTCGGACAGTTTTGTGAGAATCTAGAATTATTTGTGTCTATTCGTGAATATATCTGAATATATGTGTATGTGTGTCAACGTGTATCATCACGTCTGTGTGTGTTTGTGCGCGCGCGCGTGTGTCTGTCTGTCTGTCTGTCTGTTTATGTATCTGTGTTTAAAATATGATCGATTTATTATATAAATTATTTAATTTATTCGATAACTATAATCCTTTCAATATTTTTGCTTTCTTTCATGTCAGTGGCAACATTCAACATTAAACCATTCGAACGGTTTATAATAAATATTTTTCGTTATTGTATTCTACCAATCTGTTTAGTATATAATCTTCCTTGCTAACCACTTAGTCTATTATTCATTAAATACTTATTGACAAGTGTTCTCACTCATTTACTCTTGTAACTTATGAATATTGTTTTCGACTTGAATAATTGTGGCTGTTCATTTTTGTTTCTTTGTTTTCTTTTTAGATTTGTATGTGTATGATGAGTTCGTTTTGTTTACGTCGTTTTCTATTGTGCATATATGCGTGCGACCGTGTGACTGTGTGGGTATGTGTGTACAAATATAGATAGATAGATAGATAGATAGATAGATAGATAGATAGATAGATAGATAGATAGATAGATGTGTTTATGTGTATATATATAAGAAACAAGTTTAAAATAATAATGGTCGTTACATATAATTCCTTTATTGGAACCAATTTGGCTTACAACTGTTTCCATTAGTCATTATAGGTACATCGCTGGTAGGTATACTCAATTTGTCTATTGATCAACAGAGGTAAATTGAATGCCCTAAGAAAATTAATACTATTTCTGTCAGAGTTCTGTAAATATATGTGTGTGTGTGT
Organism: Octopus bimaculoides; assembly: GCF_046866305.1. NCBI lineage: Eukaryota > Metazoa > Mollusca > Cephalopoda > Octopoda > Octopodidae > Octopus > Octopus bimaculoides. The sequence goes on along the minus strand of NC_142934.1, from coordinate 16,793,375 downwards.
GTGTGCATGTATGTGTGTATATATATATATATATATAAATATATATATATATATATATATATATATATATATATATATATATATATATATATATATATATATATATATATATTCATGTATATATATGTATATATACAAGCATATACATGGCTGTGGCTGTTTGGTAAGAAGCTTGCTTCCCAACACAGTTTCAGGTTCAGTCCCACAGCATGGCACCTTGGGCAAGTGTTTTCTACTATAGGACTGAACCGGAACCATGTGGTTCGTAAGCAAGCTACTTACCACACAGTCACTCCTATGTATATATATATATGTGTGTGTGTGTGTGTGTAAGAAAGCACGTATGCATATGTATATATGTATGTGCGTATGCACGTACGTATGTATTTATATTATTGATCTATAACCTCTATTATTATTTCGCGGCAAATCCACAGATTATTAAAGTATATATTAATATGTTATAAGAATCTTCTCACTTACTGAAGTGTTTGATAATCACGCAGCGCAGCGTAAGATATAATTATATAGAATCAATAGAACATTGCAAACAGATGAAACATTAATACACGATCATAGACATCCTGCACATATATGTATATTTCTATGACTGTTTATTTGTATGAATAAATAGACGTACATACGCCTCTTCCGATATGTAGTATGCACACTAAACACTTTTCTCTCAATCAAGTACCATGCATTTTATTTTTATATTGTAAAAAGCAAAAACTTCTTTCAGTTACATTTGATATCTCATTAGCATTTGCAACGGCTGTTTGTATTATACATCTAGTTTTCTTAGCTTGAAAATGCCCATCGAATTTTTTCATGGTTGTCATTCTATAGCATGTCTCTGAAGGGAGAATGAGCAGAGAGTAAGTGCATAGAAATGAAGCTTTAAAGGAATACTTTGGCTAAATGTGCAGCGCCGGATTTTGTACATATGATAACCTATGAATCAGCATGACTTGTATCGCGTGAGTATGTTTCTATCTGATGTGTGTCACGCAGAGCTGAATATGATCTGAAACATTGAAGAGTGGGAAATTCCATCAATCGCTACATTTAACCCTCTCTCCCAACCTCTCTCTGTATATATACTTCAGTGAATGGACTTTGAATTAAGGTGCATTGATTAATCACAATTTGAAAGTAACTCGATGCAAATGCCATCGCTAGATGTCTATGAACCAGCAAAGTGCCTTGGGCAAATTTCAATCAAATATGCTGTAGAAATAATAATATAAAATTATGCAGGTGTAATAATCTCCGTATTCATTACTACTGTATACATTCGGTTAAATATTCATAACCGAAGCCAGGATTTACCCACCGGAAAAATACAATGGGATTGCTTACCTCAAATAATTCTAGGTGCTCATTAAAACTCGATGCGATTAACCTTAAGCTAGATTATAACTAAATGCTTGAATGGCACCCACCTGGACATTGTATCTCTATATATTCACTACACACACACACACACACACACACACACACACAGACGCATACACATACACACATATATATACATATATATATACATTCCTTTCATCCCTTTCTATTGAAGGGCGTAGGCTCGAAACGTCAAAATCATTTTCATTCTTTCCGAGTGTCAAACTAGTAAACCTGCTTGTTGTACCCCTACTTGCCATCTCTTTTTGCTTACTGTAAATTTGAACTATACATAATATAATGCATTCAAATCAACTGTTTTAATTTCGACCGTAAAAGGCGAAGTCCCCAAACCGGTGGTAATATTTACACTTCGTCAACTTTGTATTTCCTCCTAGAGACGTTAAGATAAATAGTAGCTAAGTACTGTCTCTAATTTAGCCGACCAAGGCTCTTTCCTTTAAATGTGGGACCTTATGCCAGCGTTAGAAATTACCATACGTATTATTAAACGTTTGGGAGTTAAAATAGCAAAGCAATTTTCATTTATATATTGCTACTTGAACTACATCACACTTCGCATACATCTTTAGTGCCGTTGAGAGAAATACATCAATCGGATTTTAAAGAAAATGAAAGCCATTATTCTTAATAGTGGTTATGTTGCGTTGGTGCATGCCAATAAATTGTGATTTTCCACAAGATTAGAATGTACAGCTAGAAATATGTTTGCATTGCAAAATTATTTACTCTTTCCAGGTTGGTAAATTTGGCGTAATTGTTACCTCACCGGGCAAAGCGATCATCAGCATTTCGTTCGTCTTTATGTTCTGAGTTCAAATTACGCCGTAATCGATTTTGCTCTTCACCCTTTCGGAATTAATAAGTCGAGCTTTAGGGTCGTTATAATCGACTAATCCTTTCCCTCTAAAAACTGTTGATCTTGTACAGAATTTAAAACTATTGTTTTACTATTGCAAACATAGTGTTCAAATACCTTTGTAAAACCAAATTTTTTCCTTGTTATTTTCGTCTTGTGGTTTAACTTAGAAGACTACAGGTGTGGCTTGGAAGGAAGGAGGGGAAAACCTCCTGTCCAATGAATTATTCATCTCAAATGTAGTGTCAGAAGTTGTGTATGAAAGTTTCAAGACATAGCGGTCTCTCATAAACTACACTATCAGTATCGAGTGATGACGGATAAACATTCGGAATTCGGCCTCAAAATTTTACCCTCAAGCGCAAATATTCACGCATCTATTAATACACATTTTCATATTCTGTCCATCTTATCCTCCTCTACATTCTTCTTCTTCTTCTTATTCTTATTCTTCTTATTATTATTATCTTTTTCTTTTCCTTTTTCTTTTTCCTTTCCTTCTTCTTCTACTTCTGCTTCTTCTTTTCTTCCTTTTAATTTTCTTCTTTACCTCTTCTACCATATTCTTCTTCTTCTTCGATTCCAGCTCCATTTTCTTCTTTTCCTTCTTTTTTCTTCTTCTTCCAATCCCTTCACCATCCATTTTCTCTTCTTTTCTACTTTTTTCATTTTTCTTTTCTCCTTGTTCTTCATTTTCTTCTGCTTCTTTTTCTCCATTTTCTCCTCTCTTTCCTCCATTTCTCTCCCTCCGCCTCTCTTTCTCTCTCTCTCTCTTTCTCTCTCTCTCTCTCTCTCTCTCTCTCTCTCTCTCTTTCTCTCTCTTTCCGTATTATGCCATCCTTACATACACTATACAGGCATCTCTCAACTAAGTCACACAGAATACAATCTAATTCATTATGACACAATACTGCCATAGATGTGAACAATTTTGCCTATTAGGACACAATCACCATCAGCAGCAGCATTGTTCACATAATCACTACAAACTTACAAAGAAAAGGTGACACCGAAAACAGAGAGTGGGGGAGATAGAAGCAGAGGAAGATAACGGAAACAAAAACACACCCACACCTAAATATATATACACATATAAATATATACACATACACACACGTGCGTGCGCGTGCACACACACGCACACATATAACGAGACTGAGAAAGTGCGAAATACACAGAGAGAATGATAGATAAGTTGAAAGATATGAAGATATAGAGAAATAAAAGGAGAGAAGAAGGATATATAAAAAAGAGACAGACAGACACAGATATGTATGTGTAGATAGATAGATAGATAGATAGATAGATAGATAGATAGATAGATAGATAGATAGATAGATTTACATACATAAATACATACAAACGGACACACATACACGCAAATTATTCACTAACGCGCAGATATAGAATGTGTGAGAATCAGAGATATGTACAGAGAGAGAGGGAGGGAGAAATCTGTACAAAAGGTCATTCGAGCTGACCTTCTTCCTGTCAAATGAACGAAGCCATAGCCATAAGTAAATGACACAGATGTTATCTGGTACATCTTCTAATGTATCTTTGCCAGTAGTTTGTGTGCGGTGATTTGAAGCAAAGATGGCTACCGTTTTTAGACGGTCAAACAAACGACGTTGAGGCTTCCTGGTTATCTCGTATGTCACCGACCAGGCCCCAGTTGTTGTAGTTGTTACTGTGGCTGCTGCTACTGCTGCTGTTGTTGTTGTTGTTGTTGTTGTTGTTGATCTTGTACTTGTTTAGTCCAGCACCATCTCTGATAACAAAGACGTAACTATGAACGAACAACGGATGTTCTAGCCTTGACCTTTTGTTCTTTGTCTTCTCAGCGACAAATAACCTGATTCGAAAAGTTGATTTTTCAGTGATTGGCCCCTTCGCTCGCATCACTTCGCCTTGGGGCGCTTTACATATGTAGAATATATTTGTCGCTCTCTCGCTTTTCACTTTGTTCATTTTCTTCAGCATCTTCTCCATCATCAGCATTAGTGACAGAAAAAGTACTCAACATTTCATCATCCTGCTTTCTTTCTTTTTCCTTCCGTCCCTCTCTCTTTACTCTGTCTTTCTCTCTTCCCTCTTTCTCACTTTTTCCTCCAACATGCTGGTACTAACTATCGAGCTATTTCTACAGCTATTTGTCTATCTGTTGGGTTGTCCGGAAAGTTCGTGCCGATTTTTAAAGGAAAGAAAAAGGTCAATAAATACTTGCCATTACATTTTTAATCAACGAAATATGAACCATTTCGTTGCGCAATGCGTTTCCATCTTCCCTTTAACTTGAAATTACCCTCTTCCCAGAATTGAGGTGGTTTCAGGGCAAATAAGTCGAAAGGTAAGCTACTATAAATCGGCACGAACTTTCCGGACAACCCAATACTTAACTATTTAACCATCTCTCTCCCTCTCTCTCTCTCTCTCTCTCTCTCTCTCTCTCTCTCTCTCTCTTTACTCTCTTTACTCTTTTTCTCTCTCTTTCTTTACATCTAACTATGTATCAATCAATTTTGCTGTCTCTCAAACCATCCATCTATCCATCTATTTATCCATTTATTCATCAATTTATCCGTCTATTTATCTATCCTCCTGTCCTTCCATCAATCTATTAAGCTCTCTCTTACTTTCTCTCCGTCACTTTCTCTCTCTCACACACATGCACAGGCACACACACATACACACGCGCGTGCATATATGCATACATACATATATACATATATACATATATACATGCACATACATACATACATACATACATACATACACACACATACATACTTGCATACATACACACACACATACATACATACATACATACATACATACACATACATGCATACATACACATACACATACATACATGCATACATAATACATACATACACACATACATACATACATACACACATACATAAATACGTACATACACACACATACATACATGCATACATAATACATACATACTCACATACATAAATACATACACACACACATACATACACACACACACACACACACATACATACATACTTACATACAAATACATACATACAGACAGACATACATACAGACATACATACAGACATACATACACACACATACATACACACACATACATACATACATACATACATACATACATACATACATACATACATACATACATACATACATACATAATCTGTGTTGAGATAGTTCAGATAGAGTTTCCAGAAGTCAGATCGGTTTATCAAAACTAGTTTATCCGGAATATTCGGTTACATATTGAGTTGCTCGCCATATCTTATAAATGTAACGGGATGACATTGTTGTTGATACTGGATGAAGTATGGAGGGATTGCAGTTGGATGTTCTTTCTGTTAGTTATATTCATGTTGTCATTGATCTTCTTGTTGCTGTTGTTGTTGTTATGCTAGCTGTTATTTTGTCCTTGCTGTTATTGATTTTTGTCGTTGTTATGGCTAATTTTGTAATGGCTGATGTTGTTTTTGCGAAAATTGTAGCTTTTGCAGTTGTTGTTGTCATTGTTGCTGTCTTGCTTGTTCTTGTCGCTGCCGTACATTTTGTAGTTGTTGTTGCCACTGCTGTTATTGTTGTTGTTCTTATGCTAGCTGTTATTTTGTCCTTGCTGTTATAGACGTTGTGCTTCTGATGTTCCTTTTTTAGCGAAAGCACTCGTTATTAGCTATTGTTATTGTTACTGTAGTTACTACTGCTGCTGTTGTTGTTGTTATCATTGTTGCTGTCTTGCTTGTTTCTGTTGCTGCCGCACGTTTCGTAGTTGTTGATGCTGCTGTTGTTGCAGTTGTTTTTGATGCCGTTTTCTTGCCGTTGTTATTTTTAGCGTTGCTCTTTTTTGCTGCTGTTTTTGCAACAGTTGTGGCTGTAGTTCTTGTTGTTGTTGCTTTTGCTGCCGTTGCTGTTTTTGTTGTTGCACTATTGTTACTGTTGTTATTTTTGTTGCCGTGGTCTCTATTGGTCTTGTTACCGCCATTCTAGTTGTTGTTGTTTCCGCTGTTGCTGCGGTTGCACTTGTTGCTGCTGATGTTACTAATATCTTCGATCCACATATTCCTGCCTTTGTTGTAACTTAACGTGTTATTGAATAATTTCAATGAATTGCTTAAACGTGAAAGCCAGCAGATTGCATAGAAACCCTGTTTTCTTCTTTATCATTTTTTTAAAAAAAAGTATAACGATCTTGCTGTGAACGATATGAGAAAAAAAATTCTGGTGCAATTTAACAATATTGGCTAATTTAGTAACATAACATACAAGTGGTGACTTGTAGAAATTAGAAGTGGTAATAGTATTGCAATACGCAGATGTTGAAAATAGCCAAAAGTTTTCAAGGAAAAAAAGCAAACAATTTAACATGAAAAATAACCATCAGCAAAACTATGGACATAAGTATAAGGTATTTATTATATTTGACGGATTGGATAATAAGGCAAATGAGCTTATAAAATGTACCTTAATGTTTGGCAGCCCCTTTCTTGAACCTAAACCTTCACCTTCTGTCTATAAGATACAGGCTGATTTCTGTTGAATGCGTTATTTTTACGCTGTAAGGAAGAAACAGAACAGTGTTGATATTTCGGATAGTAAAAAAAAAAAAAAAGCAAATGAGTAACAAAATGCTTCTCTATAGAAGTATAAGAGTTTCTAATTGGAGGTTATTCAATACCATCGATTCCAAACTCCTGTACTTGATTGGTACTTAATTTTATCAACTCCCAAGCCGATGAAAGTCAATGAACTCAAAAGAGCCGGGTGAAATGCTTCAAGGTATTTTCTCCTGCGCCTAAGGTGCCATGCAATGGGACTGAACCCGAATCACATGGCTGCAAATTGAGCTTTGTAACCACACAGCCACTCCTGCTCCTATGCACAATATCATTTCCAGAATATATTTTACAATTGATCTATTCAATTCAGATGAAATGTATACTTGTTATATGGAGGTGAACTCGAGCCTCATAATGCTATGAGATTATTGACGTTCTTTTGAAGATTTAGTTTATGCATTTTGATGTTTGTCTATTCAATTCAGATGAATATGTACAAGTAATACAGGGGTGAACTCAAGTTCTGTAACCGTTTTTAGTTATTGAGGTTCTAAACAAGATGTGGTTGATAAGTACGGGTTTCAAGACATGAATACAATCGATTAGGTTCCTTTTACTTCCCAATCACCTCAAACATTATCAAACTACACCCACAGGATATCTCGCACGTAAATCTTACCAGAATCTACGGAGCCGAGTTAATATGTTTTAAGTATGTACTCAGGAAATTATCGGTCTCGGGGTACGAAACGGTTGGCTAATAATAGGTTAGAACTTTACCAATTTGGCCACCCGCATTTAATTGAATATACAGGTGTCTTCCAGAAATTCTGGCATTGAAACCAATAACTACGCGCTTTAGGTATATATTAATTTGTCACTCCAGGCTATAAATTATTCCAGTATTCCAATAATTTTAAATTACCTGCTTGAAAGTATCCTCTCGGGGCAGGGTATAATTCTTTGGGATTTTATTGACGGGTGTAATTATGAACGAAAATAAGACTTCATATCTATGATTATATGTATGTATGAATGCATGCATGTATGTATGTATGTATGTGTGGGTGTATATATGCATGAATATATTTATGAATGTGTATGCATTATATGTATATGTGTGTATTCACACACACACACACGCACACACACACACACACACACACACACACACACACACATATATATATATATATATATATATATATATATATATATATATATATATATATATACATACATACATATATATATATATGTGTATGACTGCGTGGTATATGTGTGCGTATACACCTCTGTGTTGGGATATATATATATATATATATATATATATATTATAGCGTTTAGATTTCTATATATCTCTATGTATAAATGTGCTTCAAAGTATATCTGTGAGGTGTGGAGGTGCAATGGCCTAGTTGTTAGGGTAGCATACTCGAGGTCATAGGATCGCGGTTTCGATTACCAGACTGGGCGTTGTGAGTGTTTATTGAGCGAAACCACCTAAAGCATTTAAGATGGTGTTCCGGCTTGACCGCAGTCAAAAAACTGAAACTAGTAAAAGAATAAAGGAATCGTATTTAGAGTTTCATGCACAAGAGTGACACTTCATCAGACACGCATCAAACGGTGAACTCCTACATTATATTGGCCACGCGTGAAGACGAGGGTCATATGGAAGAACATAATTTCAAGAATCTTGCTTCTAATGTTGCTTTCTGATATGCGTGGTACAAGTCTGGCGTGCCTGTACTGAGCTTCACAAAATCTGGCCGTCAAGTATTTTAAAGTTAACAAGACTTAACTTCATAGCCGTACATGTGCGTGTGTTTGTGTTGGTGCGCACTCTTCTACGTTTGTAAAACCGTGGTACAAATGGCCTGGTTTCGGTAGTTATTTATTTCTAGGCCATCCCTAGTCAAGTAGGCATTCATGATTAAAGATATGTCACTCGTAATAATGCCATCTATTTCTTACACATCGTATAGTATGTGTAAGATGATATTGTCCAGTGAATTCTTTTTTAAGAATATATTGTAACTTTAGAATTATTTGGATGTTATTTTTAGCAAGTCTAGTAACCTCATACATGATCTTTCGATGGCTCGTACGACTGAAATTGAATATTCATCTGTGTAATAGTAATAGATATGTACTCTCTGTGCATTCTTTGATATAAAGATATGCTTGTGAATGATTGGGTGTGTGTATTTGTGTGTGCTTCACCTGTAAATGGCTTACCTGTACATGTGTATGTATTCATGTATGTAAATGGTGTGTGTGCATGTATGTATGTATATATGTATTTATGTATGTATTTAAACATTAAACGGGGCTTTTTTACTGTAGACACAGAAGTCTTTGTGTCAGTAAGCATCACTTCAATAAAATTAATGATTCTGGCGGATGAATACACACCCAAACAGCTTGTTCTATGGCGAGCTTGCGGAGGGGAATGTAATCGGTGTAAACCTAGAAAGAGATTTAAGGACGGCTTAAGGACTACCATGAAGTCACTTGGAATGGACCCACAGGCCATAGAAACCCTTGCTTCGGATCGAACTGGATGGTCAACAAAAGTGTGAAGTGGCGTAAAAGCTTTTGTGTAGGTCAGGATTACACATGCAGGACTCAAGAGATATCTAAAGAATGTTGCGATCAATGAGAAGGTGAATCTCAGTGACCTCTTTGTGTGCACAGTTCGTGACAGTCCATGCCTTTCTTTAGCTGGGCTCAAATCTCATTTGAAGACCCATGAAAAATGAACCTCCACTAAATACTTTGCCTATATATCTGTGTACATTTTTGAATGTCGCGTAGGCCATAAGGTCTGCAAATCTAACGGAGGCCTCAAAAGTCATTTTAAAATCCGCAAAGATCAGAACTTAACTGCAGCTCTTGGTGGTCCAAATCAGATATGCAATCCATATGGGTACGTTTTCTATACATTCTCTGGTTTAAAAAGCCACATCAGACGCCATGATGGATTTAAGGTGTAAGTATAAGAGGTGGTCAGACTCGGCATAAGGAGTAGACAACCACCAGGTATGTATGTGAATATATATATATGAACGTACATAAGATAAATGTTTATTTATGTATGTATGTATGTATACATGTATATTTGTATGTTCGTATGTAAGTACATACCTATACATAAATGTATGCACGTATATTTATATATGTATATGTGTATTAAAAATATGTATATGTGTATTTGTAAAAGTTTATGCATCTATATATATACTTGCACGCTTGGCGTTTTGTATATAAATTTGTATTGTATGATCGGATTTATGCATGCATGTATGTGTGTGCGCGCGTGCGCGGGCATGGTATGTGTGTGTGAATCCGTATGTAAGATTTATACATTCTACGTACCAAACTTTCTGGAACGTTTTACATATTTTAAAACATCCACCAACTGTAATTTCCAAATTAACCGTGTCCTTCCTGGTTTTTAAAAGCTCAGCTTGAGAAGAATAGTGTTGAGTTCTAATAATTACATTGTCCCAATAATTACTTGTATAAATCTACGACTATAGCCCGGGTGTCGCAATAATCATACCTGTTTAAATACCCTGTTAATCCATGTATAAAACTAAGGCTACAGTCTTGGTGCCCCAATAATCACACTTATTCCAGCGCCCATTAATCATGGATGAAATTTAGACTATAGTCCGAGTGACCCAATAACCATACGTATCCAAGTGATCCATTAACTAATGTATAAATACCATGTAAATACAGTAGTAGTTACAGTAGCAACAGGTTTCCCATAAATTCTCTATAGCTGTTCCTTTAACTTCTATGTTTAACATTGTAGTAACTTCTACAGAACGATAACGACTGATATGTACCACTGTGTATACTTGCTGTTTTTCTGCTCTAGGCAATCATTTCTGATCTGCCGAGCCCATACAGCTTTGCACAAACGTTATACTCCAAGAAGAATTTAATTCTTCATCGTAAAATACATGTATGCGACTAAAAAATGATAAAATTCCTTGTGTATGAGTCAAATAGGTTTCATAATTGTGAGAAAATGAGTTAATGTGTACGTGTTGCATTCATGTTATGGGCGTGCATATTTCTTTAATATAGATGTGTGTGTATGAACGTGTGTCTACCAAAGTGTGCGTGACTTCTCGCCTTACGTACAGTGCAAGCTCAATTTCCTCTAAATATACTCACAAACAAGTGCTTATTGTCGACGTATCGTTCTTGTGCAGTTATCACCGACGATGTTTATTTTAAAGTCACTTGGTGAAAAGGTTTTTTGCTGACATGCACAAGTTTATGATGCTGGAACTATTCAGTCATAGGAGGCATAGAACTTAAGACTATTATTCGTTGGAGGACATTAAGGGTCACCTTGGGGGCTAAAAAATTGCAAATGGGGCTGACACGGATCAAAAGCAGGTGACATACAAAAATCCAGTGGATAGTCATCATGGGTATACTTACGTCAGAAAACATATAACTTTCAAACTCATATAACACTATTGCGCATTGGTTCACAGATACGTATTTAGTTACTATCACGTGTGTGTATGTGTGTATGTGTGTCTGTAAGAGAGAGAGAGAGAGTGTTTGTATGTGTGTCTATGTGTGCGTCTGTGTATGTTTGTGTGTGTGTGTGTGTGTGTGTGTGTGTGTGTGTGTGTGTGTGTGTGTGTGTGTGTGTGTTCGTGCGCGTGTGTGTGTGCGCGTCAGTGGGACTCTTCGTTGTTTTAGATCGTTTTATTGTTGTTCGGCCGCAAATTTAGCATTGCTCAAGCAAATCCATGACCAATGGCGTTCCGCCTATAACAATCCTTTCTTACCAAGGACAACATTGTGTAGCATATTCGTCCCTCTTTTCTTGCTGACGCTAGTTTGGGATTTGAAGGGGATTTGGTTACTATTTCTTGTAGGTCGAGGATCAAGCAAATCCATGATCAATGGCGTTCCGGCTATGACCATCCTTTCGTATCAAGGACAACATTGCGTAGCATATTCGTCCCTTTTTTTCTTGCTGACGCTAGTTTCGGATTTGAGGAGGATTTTGTTATTATTTCTTGTCGGTCGAGGAACCTGCAAAGTGCTCTCTTTTTGTTGGTTCGTGTTTGTTTGCTTGGGTACGTACATGCGGTTTAGCGCTTGGATTTATGCGTGCGTGCGTGTTCCCGCGTACGCGTGTGTATATGTAGTTATGTTTGTGCCTGCGACGGTATGAGTCTGGTGTGTGTGTGTGTGTGTGTGTGTGTGTGTGTAACTGTAATTGCATACTTATAAATGTTGACGTAAATCAATCATTTGAACTCAAGAAATTCAATCTTCCAGAAAAGACAATCCGTTGTTTGTTTTCTCAATGACACGTAGACTGTTTAAGATCAGCACAGGCGACAACCACCATCGCCACAACAAAAACAATTGCAACAAAAACAATAACAAGAAATAATTCATGGACGAGAAGACGGAGAGCTACCATAATAGCAAGTAAACAGGTGCTAAGAAAAGTTATGAGCAACAAAACTCTAGAAGTATCACTCCCCAATCCACCATTGCTAAAATATCCATTACTAATAATCATACGTGAGAGGTAGGATTCCTTTTTTAAATTAACCATACTTGTAAATCATGGTTACTTTCAATATCTGCCACCAACACTATCATCTCTGTTACAACCACCATCACGCTTCAAGATTGACTTTGCCTTTCATACTTTTGGAGTTGATGATATAAGTATTCTTTTCTACTCTAGGCACAAGGCCCGAAATTTTGGGGGAGGGGGGGGGCAGTCGATTAGATCGACCCCAGTAGGCAACTGATACTTAATTTATCGAGCCCCGAAAGGATGAAAGGTAAAATGGCGACCTCAGTGGAATTCGAACACTGAAAGGAAAGCCCTACGAAATACCGCGTAACATTTTGTCCGGCGTGATAACGATTCCGTGGGCTCTCCGCTGCCGAACCCCGAAACTTCAAGTAATGTGCCTGTCAAAGAAAGGATCACCAGCAGCAGCAGCACCATCATCATCATCATCATCATCATCATCATCATCATTACCACCATCACCATTATCATTATCATCATTATCATCACCATCTTCACCACCACAAACAGCACGCCCACCATCATCATCATCATCATCATCGTCATCATCACCACCACCACCACCACCACCACCACCACCACCATCATCATCATCATCATCATCATCATCATCACCATCACCACCACCACCACCATCACCACCACCACCACCATCATCATCATCATCATCATCATCATCACCATCACCACCACCACCACCACCACCATCATCATCATCATCATCATCATCATCATCATCGTCATCATCACCACCACCACCACCACCATCACCATGTTTAATAATAATAATAATAATAATAATAATAATAATAATAATAATAATAATAGTAATAATAATACATATTAATGTTGTTGATAAAAAAAGAAAGAACATGCATGATAATCGACACTGCATGCCTCGGTGACTACGTGATGAATGTGAAAGGTGAAGAAAAAAATAAACTATGACGATTTGAAGTGGGAAATACGAAGGTTGTGGTCAATGAGGAGAGTAGACGTGATACCCACAGTAATTAGTACACTTGGAAGTATCAGCACTCAACTACCAGCATGGCTGAAAAGGATCGGAGCAAGTGTGAAGGTAGAACACCTACAAAAATCAGCATTGCTTGGAACTGCAAGAATTCTTCACAGGGCTCTTGAAGCATGGCCAATAAACAAGTGTCACCTTAGTCTGCTGGCTGTGGACAGCTGACACTTTCCATCATACCCTGCAAAATAAGCTGAGTTTTCATCACATAATAATAATAATAATTATTATTATTATTATTATTATTATTATTATTATTATTATTATTATTGTGATGGTGGTGGTGGTGGTGGTGGTGGTGGTAATAGTAGTTGTAGTAGTAGTAGTAGTAGTAGTAGTAGATCTACGTACATGGTTCCTGTGCTGCAAAACGCAGTTGTCAGGCAATATAATGCATGCAACCACCAATAGTTTAAGCAGTTGTCAATACCAGGACATTTTTTTTCATTCCACAAAGGTATAGGATTTGTACTTGTTATTGCTCAACGTGTTATTGCTCAACTGTTGTAGTATAGGATTTGTACGTGCTATTGATCAACTCTAGCTCAGTCCTGATCGAACAGATCGATAGCCAAAGGCATGTCATCTTTTTTTTTTCTTTTATCTGTCCTACCTTCTTTATCAACATGTAGGATGTGATTTCTCAGAATTTGGTTGCAATCACTACAGGTGAAAGAAACACACCGAAGCTTCAACAAAGACGTTATTTAGAAAGGGTCGATTTTTTTTTTCTGTAACGTTATACATATTCTAAGCCGTCCGTCACTGGGAAGCTAATATAACTTGCAAACATGTACCTTGCTTTCGTTAAATATTTTAGGTACTTATGCAGTCTCTCGTTCTCCCATTCTTAATCCTGTAGACTATGGAGAACGCAATCACCTTACCCAATCCAGAAATCGAACCCGCGCATATATGATCGTAATCATGAGTTCAACATCCAGATCATTAAGCCATCCGCTTTCATTACTTGAAGCGGATATATTTTATATTTCATTTTAAGCTTTCCAGTTTTTGCAGTAATGTTTGCTCACAATTTACCTTGCTTTTTAATCCTCATACGTCATTCTTATTATTATTATTGTCAATTTTTCAAGAAACGTCAGATACTATCATCTGGGCTATTTCATTTGTTTCAACATGCTGAATATCTATTCTATTCTTTTAATTTTACTCTTGCAATTATCTGTTCTTACGTTCGCTAACTTCTGTATTTTGTAACGATATATTGTTTATTTAATCCCCACGTAATCTATTGATGTGAGTACACAGTTCATAAAAGATTCCTTTGATTGTGTGTCTACTTTGATATCAAAAAAAGAAAATAATAAAACAATACTCAAAAGAACGGTTCATCATCACCAGCTCCACCATCATCATCATAATCATCATCACTATTATTATTATTATTATTATTATTATTATTATTATTATATATACATATATATACTTACATACATGTATATATATATATATATATATATATATATATATATATATATATATATATATATATAAATACATGTATATATATATATATATATATATATATATATATATATATATATATATATATATATATATATATATAGATGTGTGTATTTTTCC
Organism: Octopus bimaculoides; assembly: GCF_046866305.1. NCBI lineage: Eukaryota > Metazoa > Mollusca > Cephalopoda > Octopoda > Octopodidae > Octopus > Octopus bimaculoides. The sequence goes on along the minus strand of NC_142934.1, from coordinate 16,778,280 downwards.
CTTGTTTACAATTAACACGGGGAAAATAGGTAAATAGTTACATGTGTCTGAAGTAAAAGAATTTGAATAACACCTGCCTTTAACTCCATTTATTTAATATATATATATATATATATATATATATATATATATATATATATATATATATATATATATATATATATATATATATATATATGTAAATAGATATATATATGATTTATATGTATGTGTATGTATGCGTGTGTATATATATCTATATGCGTTTATAAAATTTACACATTGTAATGTGTACATGTATCATACATATATAATAGCAGCCGTTTATTACTTATATGCTTCATAAGCTGTCTCAAGCAAATGCATTGTAGTACTTGAATGCAGTATACAATATTAGTGATAATATCCATATTTATTTATTGCTCTATGCTGGGTTTCTGAACAACCAAACATCCAAACATCTAGCAATAACTAAATACTTACACAATAGCTTTGACCTAACATCTGCCTTGGTAGAAAATAAACCATATTCGTGTCATGGTTTGTGATTAATATAAATACTTCTTTGAATGGAAATAAGGGTGCAGCATGTCCTTCGGATTCATATCTTGAAAGTTTTGTTGTTCCGTTTTTTTCTTTTGTTTGTTGTGTATTTTCTTTCTTTTCAATGGTATATACGTATAGACAAATGATTCGAGAGCCGAGTATTTTGTAAATATCAGTTATAGTTTGGAGAGCACCATGGACGAAACATTTTCGTAATTTTCGTAATTTTTTCTGTGGATATAACATGAACGTAATCATACCCTCTCTCTCTCTCTCTCTCTCTCTCTCTCTCTCTCTCTGTATATATATATATCATCTCTTTCCGTCGAAGAGCGTAGGCACGAAACTTCAAAGACTTATTTTCCATTCTTCCCGAGCCTCAAACTAATATACATAGTTGTTTCTTCACCTGTCTTTGTCTTTTGTTTTCTGTACATTTGAACCATATATATATGTATCTTGCTCTTTCTACCCTTCTCTGTACATCGGACAAACGGGACGGCGCTTGGCTGACTGCTTCGCAGAGCATTTCCGAGGCATCAGACTCGGCAATGAAACCCCGGTCTCGCACTATGTCCGCTCTACGGATCATTCATTACAACATCTGTCTGTGTTCGGACTGTTTTGCACAGGGGCCATCCGGACTACGGCGTGAACAGGATTTAATCTTCTCTCTTCGCTCATTTGAACCATATGGGCCCACACTCTCCTCCTCTCTTATCTTCATCTAACTCCACCTCCTCTCCTCATGTGACCCCTCCTCTCTTCATCTGACACCTACTTCCTCTCTTCATTCCTACCCACCTCACACAAGATCGTAGGTTCGAAACGTAAAAGAATTGTTCATTTTCCCGAGCGTCAAACTAAATCACCTGTTTGTTGTTCATACACCTGTCTTCGTCTTTTGCTTTTCTATAAAATTCAACTATCTACTTTCTATCCATCTATCTATCTATCTATCTACCTATCTATCTGTCTATCTATTATCTCTCTCTCTATCTCTCTCTCTCTCTCTCTCTCTCTCTCTCTCTTTCTCTCTCTATCCATATATATATATTAAGGACAAAAAGACAGCCAGTCAACTACAGTTAAAACACTTCTGTCACACGGGACCTTGAAGACTGCTAGAAAGCAGGAAAGTATACTAGTCCTTATATATTTAATATTTAATAT
>NC_142934.1:16744082-16771582 GCF_046866305.1 Octopus bimaculoides | reverse complement strand
GACACAGGGTACGACAAGGCTGGCCCTTTGAAATACAGGTACAACAGAAACAGGAAGAAAGAGTGAGAGAAAGTTGTGGTGAAAGAGTACAGCAGGGTTCGCCACCATCTCCTGCAGCAGGGTTCGCCACCATCCCCTGCAGCAGGGTTCGCCACCATCCCCTGCCGGAGCCTCGTTTTCGCTCAATAAACACTCACAACGCCCGGCCTGGGAATCGAAACCGCGATCCTACGACCGCGAATCCGCTGCCCTAACCACTGGGTCATTGCGCCTCCACAATAGCATTATAACAGTGAGACTATCAAATATGGACGGTTATTCCGTCGCACACTGTAGTTATACCAGTCAGATAAAACACTCTTAAATAGTTGTAATGTTTATGAATCAACAACCCAGGTCGTTGAAATTCATTGGCATTTTCAGCTTACGTATATACTGCATTATATTCTCATTTGCTGTCGATATGTCGGTACGTTATTGACAGGGAGATGAATGCCATAAAAATTAATAAATAAATGAATGAATGTGCGAATGAATGATGGTGGTGTTGATGGTGAGGGTGATAATTTCTTTTTACACTATTGACCCTGAATGGATGTCTCGTGATGGAAAGCTTATAGCAACATACATACATACATACATACATACATATGTTCGTTCATATATGCATACGTATATGTCCGCGGCCATAGGAGTCTAACGAGTCGTCTATAAGGCTAAGCGGTTTATGGATGTGAAACTATCGGTCACTCTATGACTGGCCATATAATCAACCTCCTGTAAATGTATACGAGCTGATATATATATATATATATATATATATATATATATATATATATATATATATATATATATATATATATATATATATATATATATATATATATATATAATTTGGACCAAGATGGAAGATAATGGCATGATCAGGAAGTAGCTATAAGTGATTTATGACCGGAGATGTGAAAAAATCCTGCTCTCGAAATTAATGTGCAAGTGGTTGAGCACTCCACAGACACAAGTAAGCTTAACGTAGTTCTCAGGGAGATTCAGCGTGACACAGAATGTGACAAGGCTGGTCCTTTGAAATATAGGTACTACTCATTTTTGCCAGTTGAGTGGACTGGAGCATCGTGAAATAATTTGTCTTCCACGCAACAACACATGAATGCTTGTAAACATACGTACATATATACATGCAACAACGCATGTATGCTTGCAGACGATATATATACATACATACATACATACATACAACAACGCAAGTGTGCTTGCATATATACCTACAAACATACATACATATATAGTGAGAATTTACAAAAAAACAAAAGACGAAGACGGGTGTATGCTTACAAACATACATACATACATACATACATAGAGAGATCTAGAGAAAAAAGAAATAAGAAGACAAAGCGATAAACAGAGACATTCGATTAGTAAACAATAGAAAGAAAATACAAAGAGACGACAACAAAATTTTAAAAAAGAAGACTAAAGTAAAAAAAATATATATCTTCCCTGCTTAGTAACGAACGACTTTCTTCTAAGCTGTTCTTAGTAATAGCAGTTAGAACAAAGATGTATTGTTGAAGCAATACAGAACTGAACTAGGCGAAGATTTAATTACTGTATGGTACTATTGAAAAAGAGCTGGGTGTAGCGTCATATTACAGATCAACACTAGGCTCAGCTTCGTAAATGACATCATTAATCAAATAGATATGACGCAGGCGAATATTAGTTGTCGTCTGCAGCATACGAATGCATGCATACAGACTTACATACATACATACATATATGAATACATACGTACGTATATACAAATACACGGACAGAAACACACACACACACACACACAGACATATACACATACGCACGCAGATATACGAATGTGCATGTGTAATACATATGTATGTATGTCTATATATATATATATATATATATATATATATATATATACAAGAATAAGGGCAGGGAATCGTCAATTAATAATAGAATTAATAATTAACAATTTTGCCAAGTAGTTCAGTATGAAAAAACCTTTATCCGATTAACTAAAGACTTGTTTTGTTTATGCTTTTCCCTCCGGTTTTTTGTTCTATGTGTGCCATAAATATCGCCATCCGTTTAGAGAAAAATTTGTAGTTTAGAATCAGTAGTTCTTTGACTGCTATTTCTAAATTTTCAGTATGTTCGAGAAGCAACTCAATGCTAATCCCTGTATATTTATGATTATATATATATATATATATATATATATATATATATATATATATATATATATATATATGTATGTATGTACACAATGCACTCTCTCGTCGTTAGACGACGTAGGAGGGTTCGCAAACTGCTTGGCGAAGACAACCACACACATATCTGCTTATTACTGAAAATTGAAATGCTGGATCTAACAGACGTGTAGGCGTTTCACTTCTTTGAAAGTTCTCATGAAAACTTAAACAGATGCGTGTACAAGATATTTTTAAATTAATTAATCAGTTACGTCGAGTTGTCGTTGTCTGTAGGCGCAGTTTTAACACCTAACATGCGATACCATATGATACATACATACATATACACACATATGTATATATATATATATATATATATATATATATATATATATATATATATATATATACACAGATAAAGCTATATAGATACACACTCATACAGAGAAAGACACAGATAGATAGATAGATAGATAGATAGATAGATACATAGATAGATAGAGACATTGATATAGACATTGATATAGATATTCACATATATAAATATATACACACACATATACATATGTACATATATATGTATATGTCTTATACTTATGGGGTATGAGTGTGCAGCTCTCGACATGTCAGCTAGGAAACCGATATAATCGATAAATCAGCCTTCTGCGAACGAAGTCACCGTGATATTTGTTCTATGCCAGATTCCAGATATTCGCTCGTCACTCTCTGTGTCAGTTACGTTGTGACCCATTGAATGGTCCGTTGAAAACCTGTAACCAACGACGCTATTATTCACCAAATGCCATGATATCAATAGATAGATAGATAGATAGATAGATAGATAGATAGGTAGGTAGGTAGGTAGGTAGGTAGGTAGGTAGGTAGGTAGAAAGGCTTCTTTTCTTTCTAAGAGATATGGTGACACTTTAGTTTACACAAAATACATCATTTGTCATATTTACCTCCTTTAATATAAAACACCTCAGATGATTTCTGACAGCATTTACAAAATATTAAAATGCGTACGTATACACAGACAGACAGACAGACAGATAGATAGATAGATAGATAGATAGATAGATAGATAGATAGATAGATAGATAGATAGATAGATAGATAGATGCACACTCACACGCGTATATACAGCTATATAATAATCTTAATCCCTATAAATTTCACACCAGTATCACGTGGATTTATTTATCTATCAATACGCATCAAAGCGCCATAGCTTATCGGACATCGATCAAAACATATAGTCATAAAATTGAACAAATAAATATAGAAGATTAAAAATTCTCTGTGAAACATAACAATTATGTTCGGTCATGTGAATGACATGAACTGGCAAACACTTGCCAACCTAATGTCCATAAATCTACCCAGCAGTATATGCAGACATTACACTTGATCGACTACTCATCGACCTAATCAGAACTTTGGACGCTCATGATCAAAATGATGTTACGAAAGAATAGCTTATCGATTTTAGTCGTTATCTAGTATTGCATTGATGGAAATTATTATGGAACAAACTAAATAATTCAGAATAATGATTGTACATATTTTATATGTAGGTGTAAATATAGAAATAAGCATTTGCTTCGGAAACAGGTGGACCCATGTTAATTCCACGTTCGGTCTCAGTGTGCGGCTCTTTGGACAAGTGTCTTTTGCTGTAGCTTAGTTTTGGCTCGTAACCAATGACTACTGAATGGAATTTCTGAGCTGGCGAATGTGCAGAAACTCGTCAGATATATATGCTGTGTTTGCGTATTAATATTTAGACAGGAGAAAATAGTATGTTAGGTTTGGTAACGCAGCGGTTCGATGAAAGTAAGTACCAGAATTATTATAACTGGAGATGAATATATCGATTATATCCTAATACGTCTACACCAGAGTGCAATGACTGAAACCAGGTTAAGAGTGCAGACGCGCGCGCACATATACATACATGCACGCATGCATGCATACGTACATACATAGATACATACATACACACACGCATATGATCATAAGCGAATATGGCCTGTTAACCTGTATCATGCGTTTGCTCAAGAAGACATGACACATGGTCTAGTGTGTGTGTGTGTGTGCGTGTGTGTATGTGTGTGTGTGTGTGTGCGCGCGTGCGCGCGCGTGTGTGTATGTGTACAGTATTATTCATCTATTATGGCTGATTTTACCAATTGGTTTCACACTAGGGGTTCAACGAAATGTTTGGTAACAGTCTGATCACGTAACAGCGCACTATTCAGAGATGGCAGTTATCCTTCCATTAATATTCCCACTCTGCTGACAGATATACGAGTGCAATATTTCCTGACTTACAAATTCGTAGATGGTATATATATATATATATATATATATACATATATATATATATATGAGAATTCCTTCAGTGTAATAGCGTTTATTTTATTGATTTATATTTGCGTTTAATAAATATGTTCGCTGTAGGATAATGTCGACAATGCTTTTGCACAGGTATGCACAATCTTAGGAGACACTTTATTTTGGAAGTCTAACATGTGTCCATGCATACAAGTTCCCCTCCCTGTCTGCCATCGTTGTTTATCCAAAGGAAAGCTTAATGACACAGACCAATACAGCGTGGCACCAAGTGGAATGGGATGCATAAGGCCTTAGAGCCCAAACAGGCACCACAAGACGTCTTGCAACACCTAACGGACCCACAAATTCAATGCTACATTACATTTTTATAGATCCGATGAGGAAGAAAGGCGAGGCTGACCACGGTTGGATTTGAACTTAAAGTGTAGGTTCTCCGAACAAACACTGTGAAACATTCTACCGAACTCTTTACTCTTTTACTCTTTTACTTGTTTCAGTCATTTGACTGCGGCCATGCTGGAGCACCGCCTTTAGTCGAGCAATTCCCTCCCCCCCCCTCAGGACTTATTCTTTGTAAGCCTAGTACTTATTCTATCGGTCTCTTTTGCCGAACCGCTAAGTTACGGAGACGTAAACACACCAGCATCGGCTGACAAGCGATGTTGGGAGGACAAACACAGACACACAAACATACATATATATATATACACATATATATATATATATATATATATATACATATATATATATATATATATATATACATATATATATATATATATATATATATATATATATATATATATATATATATATATATATATATATATATATATGTATATATATATATATATATATATATATATATATATACGACGGGTTTCTTTCAGTTTCCGTCTACCAAATCCACTCACAAGGCTTTGATCGGCCCGAGGCTGTAAAAGAAGACACTTGCCCAAGGTGCCACGCAGTGGGACTGAACCCGGAACCATGTGGTTGGTAAGCAAGCTACTTACCACAGACACTCCTGCACCAATTCAGCTTAATAACTGAACTCATTTGATCATCGATATCTCTGTTATCATAGCTTTCCGTCTTTATTTCTTCCTTTCTTTCCTTTCTTTCGTCTTTTCTTTTCATCTTCGTTTCTATATTCCTTTTTATTTATATTTCTTTTTGCTCACTGTGAAATCTTTTATGTAGCATCCTTCTGCTATGTCACCTCATCTCTCCATATTCCTCTCTCTCTCTCTCTCTCTCTCTCTCTTTTTTTTTTTCTCTCTCTCTTTCTCTCTCTCTCTCTCTCTCTCTTTCTCTCTCTCTCTCTCCCTCCTCCTCCTTTCTTTTCTTCTTCCTCCCTCTCTTTCTCTCCTCCGCATTTATATTTGTGTGTATCTGTTTGTATGTGCGTGTGTGTGTGTGTGTGTGTGTGTGTATTTGTCTATGTGTATATTTGTCTATGTATATATGTATATGTATATATATATATATATATATATATATATATATATATATATATATATATATATATATATATATATATATATATATATAATAAGGGTGATAAATTGGATATTAATTTAATTAACACCAATTTAAAACCAGTGGTCTAGCATAAAGAAAATTCAGAAAATTCAGAAAAATTATATTACATACATATGAGAAAGGATGACTACTAAGTGGACATCCACTACGCTAGAGATAGACCATGTTCTGGTGTGCGATGAATTTCCCTAGAGAGCATTCTTTTGTTTTCTGGTTTGACCGTAGATGGTCTTTTTGGTCATCTCCTCTCATATGTATGTTATATACATATATATATATATATATATATATATATGTATGTTATATACATATATATATATATATATATATATATATATATATATATATATATATATATATATGTTGTTTGTTTTTACTGTCTCACTGTGTTGTTCTTGTTAACACTTTCACCTTCCGCAAAAAATTCCAAATTTTATTTAATTTGCTTTGCGGGAAGGATTGTTCCAATGAAGTTTCGTATTGTCCTTGCCTTCGAAACGCGGAGTAGATGGAGCAGGGACAACTGATGAAGGGAAATATTCTTTAAGCAGCATGTCTCGTGTCTCTGTTCTTTTTTTTTTTTTCGTTGTTCAAAAAAAACTTCGTTTTCTGTTTTCGTTTTTCATTGTGTTTAACGTTTTTTTTTTGTGATATCCTCTACACATATATGCATGTATGTATACATATAGATGTAGGTATGTACATATATGTATGGATATATGCATATATTTATATATCATTTATATTATATAAATATATATATATATACAGAGAGATAAATGCAAGCACACGCGCACACACACACACTCATGTACATATATTTATTTCTATCTTTTTCTCTTTCCCGTCTGAAACAGAATAGTCGTATAGGCCTCTTGTGCTACTTACTTTTGTAACGCCATGACAGAATATTTCCACGTAGCTTTCTACTTTCTCAGCGTCACATTGTCGTACAATACATCCACTCTTTAAGGATCATCGCCCACTTCGGCAAATATTGTCGTCACTAGACTTATGGAAACAGTATCGATTTCCTTAACGAATGCACTGAACCGTTTCTTTCGAGTGCAAATGAAGTTTAATTTACAATCATTTGATCTTTGTTCTTTCAATTTGTGATTATCATTTTTGCCGTTGTTAACTATCGTCGTCCATTATTGCTTTCTTTCCCACTGTTGTTGCTTGAGCATAACCCTATGAACAGGAAAAAAAAATAAAACAAAAAGGCAAAAGAGAGTCACTTACTGTTATAGTTTCTTCAATGAGAATATTGACCAAGGTTACCGTGGTCTTTTCCGTGGGCTTTTCCTTCCACGGCTAAACCTAAACTGTCCTCCCCTCTTTTTACACGAGAACATTACTGTGTGATACACGATCCCTATTGATCGGCCTTTCCTTTTCTTTTTTTTTCGATCCCTTTTGATCGAACTGCCCCTTTTTCCCTTCCTACGATCCCTTTTGATCGACACCACCAGTTTTTTTTTTTTTCCTTCCTTCCCCCTCCCAAAAAGAAAAGCTCTACATTGTATTTGTCCCATCTTCGTTGAGCCCTGTGTGGCTAATAAAAGAAATGTAATATCGATGATGTATTCAGTCTACATTTAGAATTGTGTTGTTTCTAAGACTTTGCAGTAGTAGTAGTAGTAGTAGTAGTAGTAGTAGTAGTAGTAGTAGTAGTAGTAGTAGTAGTAGTAGTAGTAGCAGTAGAATAAGTAGTAGTAGTAGTAGTAGTAGTAGTAGTAGTAGTAGTAGAATAAGTAGTAGTAGTAGTAGTAGAATAAGTAGTAGTAGTAGTAGTAGTAGTAGTAGAATAAGTAGTAGTAGTAGTAGTAGTAGTAGTAGTAGTAGTAGTAGTTGTAGCACCAGCTTCAGCAGTAGTAGTAGTAGTAGTAGTAGTAGTAGTAGCAGCAGCAGCAGTTGTAGTAGTAGTAGTAGTAGTAATAGTAGTAGTAGTAGTAGTAGTAGTGGTAGTGGTAGTAGTAGTAGTAGTAGTAGTAGTAGTAGTAGTAGTAGTAGTAGTAGTGGTAGTAGTAGCGGCAACAGAAACAGACAGACAGTTCGACATTAAGAAGAGTGTATGAGCAGGAAGTGAATGTCTAAACTTTCATATTATACGGTGTAATCCTCCAGCTGAAGATGAGAAACAAATGTTAACCAGTGAACCCGTGTAAGCTATATGTAACTTTGGTGGTGCGAAGTGGCGGGAAGGATTGGCGACAGTAATACACCGCATCGACAGTTTTACATACATCATTATAAAAGTTTACGCAACACACACACACACACACACACATATACACACATACACACACGCATACACACAAACACACACACTCATACACACACGCATCCGCACACAGACGGGCTTTCAAACAGATTTCCACTTTACCAAATTCACTCCCAAGGTATTTGTCGACCCGGGAGTATCGTAGAAGATGCTTGTCAAATTTCGCCGAGGTCGACTTTGCCTTTCATCTTTTCGGGGTCGATGTAATCGACTTGTTCCATCTCACCAAATTTGGGCCTTGTGCTTATAATAGAAAGGATTATTATCATTATTATTAGGGCGGTGAGCTGGCAGAATCGTTAGCGCGCTGAACGAAATGCTTAGCGGTATTTCGCCCGTTGGTCCGTTCTGAGTACAAATTCCACCGAGGTTGACTTTACCTTCCATCCTTTTGGGGTTGATAAAATAAGTACCAGTTAAACACTGGAGTCGATGTAATCAACTCATCCCCTCTCTCAAAATTGCTGCCCTTGTGGCAAAATTTGAAACCATTATCCTTATTATTATGACACGGACCGTAGCTTATTGCCATAAAGTGACCTCCCAGTTTCGTATTTCTTTACATATAACGAACGCTTAGCTGAGACAGATCTGACGCTGAACTGGAGTAGAAACGACACGTCATTGAAGAGGTCACGAATATCGACGAAAGGATTTTGACAAAGAGCACTGATTGACTGATTAGGTAAATGATTAATCAAAAAATCGATTAGTTAATTGGTTAAACAAATTAATTGGTTAAACAAATTAACGAAAAATAGAGAAGTGAAGTGGAACGTGTGTTTATTATTGGCATAATGACTCTCCTGAGGTACAACAACGACTGTTTCAACACTCGAGTTCACATCAAGAATCTTGCAAACTAAATACAACACAAAATTAGCTTATAACAGTTTCGCCGTTGTGGGAATATTGTTATTCTTTCTTTCATTTCTTTCAGTCAGGGGACTGCAGCTGTACTAAAGAACTAACTTCAAATGCTTAGTCGGCCAACTCGATCCGGCTACTTGTCTTAAACCTATTTATTCTATCATATCATTTTTGCCGAGTCGCTACGTTACGGAGACGTAAACAAGTTAAATTCGATTATCAAACGTAAGAAGCCTACACACAAGTATGTGTGTGTGTGTGTGAGTGCATGCGTGTGTATATGCGCATGTGTGTATGTGTCTGTAGTGTATGATTATGTATATATAATATATATTTCACATATATAAATACACACACGCTAACGCAGACGCCCAAAATGGGCTTCCGCACAATTTCCATTTACAAAATTCACGCACAAAGCATTGGGCAGCGCGGGGCCATTAGTAAAAGTCACTTTTTTCTAGATGCTGTGTGGTGAGACTGAACTCAAGTCACATAGTTGCTAAGAGATCTTCTTAAACTGCAGTTATGCCCATGTCTCTAGGAAGCAAACAACGGAAATTCTAATAAAAATTAGTCCAGAATCTTTTTAGACATAAAATAATCTTCATATGCTGAACAACTACATTTTATTATACGCTTAACACTTTATATTAGAATTAATAGTTTCACTTCATTTTATTTTTTATCGATGACCGCTATTTTACATTTAATATAGTATTGGAAACAACGTGTTTTTAAAACTTTCAACAAAGTACATTATTATACGCTAAACACAAAATGAATTTTTATTCCTTCTCATTCTTGCATCTTAAAATACACAATGGAAAATTGAACTTTCATACAATTCATATGTTAAAAGGAATGCATATTAGATTTTTCAAAGTTTATATTATGTATATTATCAATCAAATGCTTTATTATGTTTTTGCTTCACACTATGTGAGTTTCATAGAATCGCGACAATCATATTAAACCGTGAAGATTTTAATATACTTCGTGATGCAATTAACGATATAGGCAAACAGAATATAGCGAAAAGAATTGAGAAGCGCGAAGGAGGTTGGGTTCTATGTGGTTGTTCTACAAAGTAAAAATGGCAGCCAACTTTGCTTCAAATCATACGCTGCCATCTTATTTGAAAAAGGCTATATTGGGCAATAGCTATTGACTGGCGCAAATAATATACGAGGTAGTCACGTTTGGAGCATCTGATATCTGAAAAGACGGGGTAGTCACGGCTGATACCAGATAAGAGACAATGGTCACGGCTGGAACACCATTGATGGGTGTGCTCGATCAAAGCGGACATAAAGCGAAAGAACAAGAGAAAATTGTGAATGCAGGAATATGGAAGAGATGCTCCTGCAATATCTAATCAATTTTGATAATTATCTGAAGAGTTAATTAAGGAATATTAAAATTATATCATTTAGCGCTTTGGTTTCAATTACTGGATTGCGATCATCTGGGGTACCCCTTGACGAATTTAGTTGAAAACGAATCGACCCAAGTACTTTTTTTTTTTAACGATAGGGACTTATTCTATCGATCTTCTTTTTTGTTATGCCTAACCGCTGTTACGGACGTAAATAACCAACACCAGTTGACAAATTGTGGTGAAGGACAATTACAAAGATAAACACACACACACACACATATATACATACACACATATGCATGAGGGCTTCCACACAGTTTCCGTCTACTAAATTCACTCTCAAGGAATTCGTTCGTCATAGTAGATGACACTTGATCGAGATATCACGGAGTGGAACTGAATCTAAAACCAAACGGCTACTGAGCAAGCTTCTTATTCACACAACCAAGCCTATTAATCTAATGTACATAATTATGCCGCAAGATAGAATAAAACCGTATATGCTAATCAATTCAAACAATTGGCGAAAGTTCGAAGTCACTATAAGTATTTATCTTGTATAAGTAAATTTACACACTTTGCTTAAGTGTATTAAGAACCTCAGTCAATGTTTGATAGTCTTAATATACACACACATATATATATATATATATATATATATATATATATATATATATATATATATATATATATATATATATATATATATATATATATATATATATATATATATATATATATATATATATATATATATATATATATACATGCATACTACATACATACATATATGTGTATGTGTGTCTGTATGTATATATATATATATATATATGTGTGTGTGTGTGTGTGTATATATATATATATATGTATATATATATATATATATATATATATATATATATATATATATATATATATATATATATATATATATATATGTATATGCATATATATATGTATGTATATGAATGTATATATATATATATATATATATACTTATACGTAGATACATACATACATACATACATGCATACGTACGTACAATGCCTGAGAAATTGTAGTGTGCTACCACAAAGTAAACATGCACATAGATATCTATGTAAATATAAACATTTGATTACGTATAAAGCGCAAAAGGTCAGTTGCAAGTATGCTTCTTCAAATTGCTAGCGGAACAAACTGAATGGATATTTAACCTCATGATTGTGCAGGAGCACTAAGTAGGAAATTGTATACGAATTCTACAAGACTTTGAACAATATCAACGTATTATTAGATAGAACACTGTTGTTTATTACGGTAAATATATTTAACTATTGGTGGAAATTTACTCTGGCATTTAAATTATTCTGTATATACTATGAATCCGCGACAAATTATTTATTCATATCGTTTTCCATGCAAATGCCACAATAGATAGATAGATAGATAGATAGATAGATAGATAGATAGATAGATAGATAGATAGATAGATAGATAGATAGATAGATAGATATGCAACTAATGGGTTCGAATCTGAGAATACCCAACCTATTTCAGACAGAAATGAAAAGAACCTTCTGGAAAACGTTTGTTCTCTGACGTCTGGGCTACTGTTCTCTATACATAGCAGCCACATAGCTAACAAACAGCGGTCCTCGAAGCAATCCAGCGCTATTACTCCAAAAATCAAATTGCCTGAGTTCAACAATTCATACACATATATGTATACGTGCATGTATGTATGTATGTATGTATGTATGTATGTATGTATGTATGTATGTATGTGTGTATGCATGCATGTGTGCATGTATGTATGTATACGTTTCATCCTCTCCTCATTTGGAATCGGCTGCAAATATAAATTAATAATTTCAGTAAATCAAGAATTTATTTTGTATGGTATTTTATATACCTTTATTGTCCAAATGTTTCTTATCCAAATTCATTTCACATATCACTGTCATTTCCCTCAGCTCATATTTGTTTGATACATGTAGTTGCTACATCAACAAGGGGCCAAAAGGACGCACAATGTGATAATACACCTTTGAAGCCAATCTGAGGAAGTGCCTCTCTAGTGCTTAAAATCACAAACATTACGCGAATCTTTTTTGAATTTTGAGTAAACTGGCGTTGCAAATAGAGGTTGTACAGAAACAATTGTAACTTATAATTAAAGATGTGTTAAAGAATTTTCTTTGTCTACACGCATACATACTCAACTACATATATACATATATACAGATTACAGTAACATAATATAGCCCGGTCTTTCGCTATATTCAATGACTAAATTTGAAGAACTGTATGTTGTTGTTTGTAATCTTTTTCCTTTTAATCATTCATAAACAACAATTTACCCAACTTCCGTACCATTCTTAGAATTATTTCCTTTAAAACGAAATACACATTAAACAGTTAAGTGGCGTGTGGTATGGAATGACGAAAATAGATTTCGGAGCAATTAAGGAAATTTTAATTACTACAATTATGAAGAAAATATAACTACTTAATTTGACGGGAGAATCACATTTGAATAAATATATATTTCATTGTTAGTGCAAAGCACATACATACGCGCTCTTGCATGCGAACAACCAGAAACACACAGCCGCGCGTGCGTAAGTGTGTGTGTCTCTGTGTGTGCCTGTGTGAGTGTACTTGTGTGTGTGTGCGTATGTGTGAATGTACTAGTGTGCATGCATATATATGTATATAAACTTTGGTTCTTTTCTCTAAATTATATATTTATACATACATACATACATACATACATACATACATACATACATACATATATATATATACAATTAAAAGAGTAAAGGTTTATCAATTTATTAATTTATTAATAAATTAACAATTAATAATTTTACCAAGCCCTTCGGTATGTAAACACCATTATCGGTGGAGAACTTATTTAAAAGTTCTTATACATCTATAAACATAATTAAGGGATCAGCAAATAGTTGCTTCACCACATACCGAAGTTCAGAAATAGCAGCTAAAAAGCTGAGACTCCAACAGATAGCATTACTTGTAACTCACAAAGGCAAAACAAGAAGAAAAACAATGAAAACTATCCAGTCGAAGTTAATCATGCATGCACAGTTTGCTAGCACCGTCGAATTTACAACTAGAATATCATACCGATGAAGGAAATGGAGTGTTATCGCTCCTAATCCAGAAACGCGTTTATGATTAACTTCGACTGGTTAGTTTCATTGTTTTTCTTCTTGTTTTGCCTTTGTGAGTTAGAAGTAATGCTCTCTGTTGGAGTCTCAGCTTTTTAGCTGTTATTTCTGAACTTCGGTATGTGGTGAAGCAACTATTTGCTGATCCCTTAATTATGTTTATACATATATATATATATATAGATATGCAGGGCAGGGAATCATCAATTAGTAATAAAATTAATAATTAACAATTCTGCCGGGTAGCTCAGTATGAAAAAAACCTTCTTCGGTAAAAAATTTATAATCATAAATATATAGGGATTGACAGTAACCTGCTTCTCCAACATACTGAGAATTCAGAAATAGCAGTCAAAGAACTACTGATTTCAAAACTACAAATTATTACTCCAGATTGATAGCGATATTTTTGATACACACAGAACAAAAAACAATAGAGAAGAGTAAAAAACGCTTGCCTTTAGTTAATTTAGTACAATTGTTTCACAGTTAAGAGTACATAATACTCTATTCTGATCTTCAGCTAAATATTCTAATAAATTTATTAGAATATTTAGCTGAAGATCAGAATAGAGTATTATGTACTCTTAACTGTGAAACAATTGTACTAAATTAACTAAAGGCAAGCGTTTTTTACTCTTCTCTATTGTTTTTTGTTCTGTGTGTATCAAAAATATCGCTATCAATCTGGAGTAATAATTTGTAGTTTTGAAATCAGTAGTTCTTTGACTGCTATTTCTGAATTCTCAGTATGTTGGAGAAGCAGGTTACTGTCAATCCCTATATATTTATGATTATATATATATATATATATATATATATATATATATATATATATATATATATATATATATATATATATACATATATATATATATATATATATATATATATATATATATATATATATATATATATATATATATATATATATATATATATATATATATATATATATATATATATATATATGCACCCCATGCATATATATGAGTGTGACTGTGTGGGTATGCAAGCAATGATGGGTTTTTACATAAATGATGAATTGAAAAATAGATAGATAGATAGATAGATAGACAGACAGACAGACAGACAGACAGACAGACAGACAGACAGAGGAGGGAAGGAGAGAGAGAGATGAGAAAGAGCGAAAGAACAAAAGCAATCAACAATACGCTATGGATAATGGGTATTTGTTCAGGATCAAAATGATTAGTTTAACGTTCAGAAAAATGGAAAGAATTTACTGTAATGCTGGCGACAGTAGCATAAGGTAGGCGCAATATGGGACGGTTATCTCCCCTGTCAGTGTATATATATATTTCAGCATTAAATTTTGTAATTCTTATTTCTTGTAATATAGGTTTTTCGACACCCTCATTCACAACTAGTGACGATATAGTTTTTACACACACACACACACACACACACACACACACACATACATACACACGCACACACACAGATACACACACACTCTCTCTCTCTCTCTCTCACTCTCTCACAAACACACATACATATATTTTTGCGATATGAATGGAGGTTATTCTATAAATAACTTCGCTAGTTCCTGTTAGGCTTCACGTCTATTTTTCTTACCCCACACACAGATTTAAGTACTTCCTCTCAAAGTGTTTCTCTTCGTGACTTGTTGTTGGTGCTTCTGTTGTTTCTTCTTGATCGCTAGTGATGTTTTTGTTATTGTTGCTGGTGTTACTCTTGTTGTTGTTGTTGGTGGTGGTGGTGGTGGTGGTGTGGTTTTCTTTTTAATTAAAAATGCTTTCTACTTGAAAAACGTTATAGCTAATTTATTTTTCTCGATTAAACTTCTAGTATTTTAGCGAAGGTATTTTAATCATTTCGCCTAGTTAACTTGCCTCGGCTACCTCTAACCAACCGTTTTGCTGTTCTAGCATCTTTGCACACACACACACACACACACACACACACACACACACACACACACACACACAGCGCACACACACACATCTTCCTCCCAACCCTATCTTTATATATGTTTATGTATCTGTATGTGCATGTATGTATATATATCTATATATATATATATATATATATATATATATATATATATATATATACATATATATACATATATATATATATATATATATATATATATATATATATATATATATATATATATATATATATATATATATATATATATATATATATATATATATACTGTGTCAAGTCCTCATTAAAGGCCTGTGATATGCAGGACACTGACTGGGAGAACAATGCCTGTCATCGCCACGGATGAAGGCAGCAGGTTAAGGAGAGGATCCACACTTTTGAGAGAGCACGTATCCAGCATGAAGAACCTAAGCGAGCCGCGCGGAAGCGCACAGCTCATATAGTGAATGGGGAAATCTTAATCTGCAATGTTTGCAGTCGTGTATGCTTGTCAAGAGCAGGGCTCATTAGCCACCAACGGAGCCGCAAATGCAAAATATAAGTTAGTCCTAGAGCGCACAATGTTCCTGAAGGTCGGCAATGGTCTTCCTCTGTCACGAGTGGACGGCCATCATCATTTATGTATATGACAGGCTTCTTTCGGCTCGCGTTTACTAAATCTATTCACAAGTTTTGGTCGACCCAGGGCTATACCAGAAGATATTTGCATTAAATGTTGTGCAGTGTCTTCTACTATAGCCTCGGGCTGACAAAAGCCTTGTAAGTGGATTTGGTAGACGGAAACTGAAAGAAGCCTGTCGTATATGTGTGTGTGTGTGTGTGTGTGATTGTTCACCACCATCGCTTGACAATCGATGTTGGTGTGTTTAAGTTCCTGTAACTTAGCGTTTTGGCAAAATAGACCGATAGAATAAGTACTAGGCTTACAAAGAATTAGTCCTGGGGACGATTTGTTCGACTAGAAGGCGGTGCTCCAGTATGGCCTCAGTCAAATGACGGAAACAAGTAAAAGAGAGACTATACATAATACATACATACATACATACATACATACAATGGAACAGTGTCAGTGGACAGGTCGCAGACAGCGCAATGAAAATTTTGACTGAAAATAAATGATTGACCGAAATTAACAGTTTTTATATGTTCTTGAATGGCTCAAATATGTCTTCCATACTGCAATTGGTTTCGTTTCAACACGCTCTGACTTCTTTCTATTCACCTGCCAGACATGTACATTTCCGAAATACATAATACATACATGCATACATACATACATACATACATACATACATACATAAATACATACATAAAAAAGAAAATCGTGCGAACACACGCACATACATACAGACTTTCGTAATAAAATTTTTCTCAGATTTCAAATTTATTGCGAATGCTTACTGTAATATCAGTTCCATTTATATTCACAACAGTAGAAATATATATTTTCTCTCTCTCTCTCTCTCCCTCTCTTTCTCTCTCTGTCTCTCTCTCTCTCTCTCTCTCTGTCTCTCTCTCTCTCTCTCTCTCTCTCTCTCTCTCTCTCTCTCTCTCTCACTCTCTCTCTCTCTCTCTTAGTTGTTTCTTTTCAGATATTTTCGTTTTCTATAGTTTAATGTATATTTATATCCTTACAATAATTTCGTAAAATTTCCTTTCAAATAAACAAGGATTACTTGCTTCATTCTGGTGATCGATACAACGACAATAATAGCTGAATTTCACCTGTGGTTGATTTGTGTTCGATTAATAACATATATCACATCTGCGGCTCTATACCGCGATGTCTTTTAGATATTGATACGTTATCAATATTCAGTTTTATCTCAAATTTGATTTTTCATGGTCTCTTACAATGAAAATGCGAAAATCGTCGATACGATTTGCGCTCATGCTGACAAAGGATTTAATTATTTTCCTTGCCTATTTTGATTTATATTTTAATTTCAACATTAAAATTGAATGCCTATTGTCATCGTAATAATTGCATTTGTGTGTGTGTGAGCGAGAGAGACAGAGAGAGGGATGGAGAGAGAGAGAGACAGGCAGAGAAAGCGAGAGATAAAGAGAGACTGACTTAGTCAGTGAAGAAAACAATAGCTATGACACTTTTCCATGCCTCTGAGACTGTTGAGGAGAGAGAGGTGGAAAAAGGGGGAGTAGAGAGAGGAAGAAAAAGGATAAAGAGGAAGGAAAAGAAGAAAGAAGAGAGAGAAAGGAAGTGAGAGGGAAAGTTATACCTAGGGTGAGGGTCTGGTTGCATAACTTGCTGCCGAATGGACTCTGCTGCAGGGACCCAGATGCTTGTTAGTGGTGTTCGGCTACGCAACGGATTAGGTCTGACACATTAGCACATATCTTTTGAACCCTGAATTCCAGATGCCAAGAGCTGAATGTTTTTATCTTAGACTATATATATATATATATATATATATAGACGGGGCCTTGATGAATGCCAATAGGCATGAAAGTATTCTAGCCTTTATATATTTAATTCTCTATATTTAGTACTCAATATTTCATATATTCAATGCTTCATTTCATTTTACTATTTATATTATATATTCCATATTCTATATCCCACATTAATTTTATAAGAATATAAATAAAACAAAAACAGACAGAGTTGGAACGCTTTTAAATAATATATATATATATATATATATATATATATATTTATATATGAAGCAATAATAATTTTACCCGTAAGAGCGATGTTCCCTTTGGACTTACCAGCCTAAGATCACTATATGTGTGCCCGATGACTATATGTATCTATGTATATATGTATGTTTGCATGCGGGCATACCATGCATTCATTAACTCAATTTTTTTTTTCTCAAAAATGATATGAACATATGAAGGCTGAAATATGTGATATGAAACATCATTTTAGGCCACGAATCCAAAATGCGGTATTGGAAGGAAACAGTTACTTTAAGTTGTTAATTCCGGTCACTCAACATTCCATTGAGAAAGTCACCTAACTGCTTTCGTATGATAAAGGCTTTTCAATTTAACTTTCAGAGTTAGGTCAATAAGATACACAGATGGCTGAAAAGATAGCGTCTTCGAACGGCCGATTGAAGGATTCCCACTTCGTAGTAGCTGTATACTGTTGATAGCTAAGACAATGAACTATTAAATGGTGCAGCCAGCCTTGCTATATATTATTAACAGACGACTTTATCATTTAACGTATTTTCAGCAATGATAAAAGCAACACAACGTAGTTGCCGTTATTCTTTGTGTTGTTGCTATTGTTTAACCATTAGGTTAGCTTATCTAAGGTATTCTAGTTATAACCATTCTGAAGTTTGAGCATTCGGGTTGTCATTTTATAATCGCTTTTTGTTATTGAAAAGTAAAATAAAAATAAGTTAGGGTGTTATTTGAGTGAGATTTGGGTGCTATTACTCTCAGATCAAAAGATCACAAGGAGGTTCATGGCTTACATTCGCATATAACATATGATTCAGGAGAGGATTCATTCTTGCTATGTATAAGAAAAGAGTTAGCTTAACCAAAGACAGCAATTCAGGGAAATTTCAAGATCCAACCAAACTATGATAAAAGCCGTTCCGGCCGTGAGCATCCAGCTGTTTATATTTTTATATTTTTCATTAAGGCTTCCAGGACAATATTATCTCGTTTGTTTTTCCTATTTTAAAATGCTTCAGTTTGAGTTCTGCGATATATTACTATTTTCGGCGGGTCGTTTGACTACGTACAAGCTCCTTCGTTGACACGCAGCAATAATATAAAATGCCAAAAGTTTCGTTAGATATGTGTGCTGAGTTCAATCCCTCGCAAGTCACTTTCTCTCTCTCCTTCTCTTTCTCTCCCTTTCTCTCTCTTTCTCCCTCTCTTTCTCTGTTTCTCATGACATACACACACAAAGACGCTTCTGTTGTTTAGAGAACACTGAGTTCTAAAAGATACTCACCTTGATATTGTACCACTACCATCCATCTGTGGAAATTGCTTGACCAAACAGTAAGAAGCTCGGTTCTTACTTATGAGGTCATAAGTAAGATATCACTTCGTAGCATCTGCGATGTCTTACTAATACTACAGATCGATTCTGCCCTTGTGAATGAAACTGACTTGCGAGAAACTATGCAGGAGCTTGTCAGATATTTATGCATATATATATATATATTACGAGAGATTCAAAGGGTTGGCCTTGCCACACACCGATTCACAAAGATTCCGCCTGGAATAAAGGTAAGCATATTCCTGGTCACTGAATTAGCGTGACCGATCAACCGAGCACGCTTCATGGAAACTGATGGAGATCTGTTTACTATTGTATTTACTATCGTTCAATTTTGTAACTTACTCTCAGATTTGGATAGGGTGTTAGTAACCGTCGCAATTTTACTTTGATAGAAGATTATTCCTGTTGTTCTTGTTGCTGCTTTTGTTCAGCACAGCCCAATCATAAGATCAGCGGTGTTTTGCCGTGAATGTTTTATTTTGCATTTTTTTTATATTGAAATGTGCTGCGTCTTTTGTAAAAGTGATTTAACTGTTATTTGCGCAGTTGAAACGACTTCATAAGCACTTTTTTTTTTTGATAGAATATTTATTGTTGTCATGTAACTCAGATTAGGTTTATGATCAAAAGCGACTCTCTTGGCTGTTTATTTTCTTTACCAAACATT
The DNA here is from genome assembly GCF_046866305.1 of Octopus bimaculoides. Classification (NCBI taxonomy): domain Eukaryota; kingdom Metazoa; phylum Mollusca; class Cephalopoda; order Octopoda; family Octopodidae; genus Octopus; species Octopus bimaculoides. Next base: position 16,751,132 of record NC_142934.1, on the reverse strand, counting down.
GTATAACTATAGCTATATCATTCAGAGTGTTGCAGCTTCTTTTATTTTTATTTTTTAACACGATGCAATTTGGTTTAAAGGAAACTTGGTCACTATTTCTAGCAGGATAATCAACCGCTTAGAAACTCTTTTGTTGGCGCACTTTGAAGAAGTGTCTGGAAAAGTTCGTGTTTGATAGGAAACAAGTTAAATTTTTAGTATTCTAATACACTTCTGTTATATAACGTAATAATTGCTTCTGACACACACCTCGATGATTACGAAAGAAGATGCATAAAGCAATGAATGAAGTCCAGTATTTTTCCTTTCTTTCTTTCATAGATAATCATTATTGGGTTGTGGAATTTAGCTTAGGCGAATGTACTGCAATACGGATTAATTTCATAAACAGACAGCTCTACTAAATTATATAAGAAATGAATGGGACTTTGCGATTGTATGTTTGCGGCTTTTCTTTGGGCAAACTTATCCTAGCTGTTGGAAGACAGTTGGAAAAAGAATATTTACACCATTTGAATGATACAGAATATGTGTTAATGATCGGAGAAATTCTACCATATTCTGGATGGGGAATCAAAATTACAGAGACATTTGTCGCCATATTTGATATTAAACTTCTTCGGTCACGCTGCTTTCGCAGATTCCCATGATTCTCTGTCGCCATCCAATTTCATTATTATGAATTCGAATTGAGAACTTGAGTCAGTGAATCTTTTCATTAGCTAATTACACAACCGTAGACGCCGGCCCTATGGATGCGTTGCAGTTACTCTCTTGATGGAGTTTCTTCATCCTGACCGTTAATCCTTTAGGATTCCTCCGCTCAGCATCAAAGTAAGAAGCACCGTTGTTTTAGTGGAGCTCTTCCGCTACCTCTTCTCAATCCACCATGCTGCAGTCCCATGTATTTGCCGAATCTCAGACAGGGTGTTTAAACGGGTGCTATACCTTGCCAAAGGGCAACCGGTAACTATACAGGGCACGGTCATCATCACTCCATGGGGTATTTTCAGAATACCCGCACATCTATTACATTAAATATTCCTTGATTATTGGTCGGAGATGGCACCTAGTTACCTGGTGGTATAGTTCTAACTCACAATTATATTTATTTTAAAAGGGGTTGATACTAACTAGGGAACTTAATTTAGCCTTCAGATTCTGATTTTATACGATTCTCCGCAAATTTACATCTAATCCTAACATTATCGTACTTTTTCAGTTCCACTAATTTAGGCTCTTATTTAATAACTAGGGGACTTGATTTAGCCTTCAGATTCTGTTTTTATACCACTCTCCGAAAATCTACGCCTTATCCCGATGTTATCGTATATTTTTGCAGTCCCACTGAACCAGGCTCTTCTGTAATAAGAATGTATTTTAAGAGGTTTTTCTCTTGATCACACTGGCTAGGGAACTTGATTTAGCCTTAGAATTCTGTCTTTATACCACTCTCGGCAAATCTATATCTAATCCCAATGTTATCCTCTTTTTTCCAGTCCCTCTAACCAAGGCTCTTCTATGGTAACGATGTATTATAAGAGGCTTTACTCTAGATCACAAAAGTTGTTAAAGTGGTGGAACTTATCCAAGTAGCAAATAGTTTTAAAACATAAATATTCCTTCAATTAAGATTCCAATTAACTGTTCTGACATTGCTTTACAAAGACGAAAATGAAATTCATAAAAGAAGAGCTTCTTTAATATTGGACACTTCATTTAAGAAAGAGAATATTCTGGAAGTTAATTGAGCAAAAAAGGAAGAAGACATGAGATTAATAATATCTATGGTAACGTAATATATTTAAATGAACACCCTTGTCATTCATCTATATAACATTACTATTCAGAAGTACCTTGACATTATTAATTCGGGGCCAGACACAAATTAACCTGAGACTATCATATAAGTAATATATTTCACAGCAGAAAGTAATTTTTGTCGACATTATCGATTGGAAGCTAGTGCAATAAATTAAAGGTAAATGTTGCTTTTGTTGGGTTGAGACCATAATTTACTTCTAGTTTTTGATTGGAATAATTTAACACCGTTTATTCTTTTATATGTCTACCGTTTAAAAGTTTTTCACCGACAAAGTACATTGAAACGGGTGAGGATTTGCTAAGTAACGTTAAAACTAATATCATGCTGTGTCGTCGAATTATTATAAAGTGGAGTGATGCCTTATCTTTGACCAACAACCGAAGATTGCTTATAATTGGAAAAGGATTACGAACGAACTTCGTACTTTAGTTCCGAAATTGAAAATGAGTTATAACTTTTTACTATCATCTCCAACTGTTTTCTAGCATGTAGAAATCTGCTTCTCTCTCTCTCTCTCTCTCTCTCTCTCTCTCTCTCTCTCTCTCTCTCTCTCTCTCTCTCTCTCTCTCTCTCTCACTCACTCTCTTCCTCTCTTTATTTTGTACGGCGGGGTTGTTAAATGCAACGCAGAGGGTAAAAGTTCAAATTCAGTTACAAATTAATAGTTCTGAAGCTTATGTGTGTATATATATATATATATATGTGTGTGTGTGTGTGTGTGTGTGTGTGTATGTGTGTGTGTGTGTGTTTATATATATATATATGAGTATACATACTTATATATCCATATATTTCGTCATTGCCTACAGGAGGCTAAACATAGAGGAAACAAACAAGGATAGACAACGGGATTAAGTCGACTACAGCGGCCCCAGTGCATAACTGGTACTTATCTAATCGACCCAGAAGGGAGGAAAGGGTAAGTGAACCTCCGCGGAAACATACATACATACATACATGCATACATACATACATACATACATACATGCATATATATGTATGTATATATATATATATATATATATATATATATATATATATATATATATATATATATATATATATATATAGGAGTAAGCTTAATCAACATCAGAAGTTCTTGGGAAATCTATGAACCACAGGAGTGTGTGACGATTTCTGTACGAAATTTGGATATTCCTATGAGCAAACATTATCTCAGTTCAAAAATTCTTTAGCATTATTCACACAAGGCGATTGTTGTTATTATTGCTGTAGTTGTTGTTGTTGCTGCTGCTGCTGCTGCTGCTGCTGCTGCTGCTGGTGGTGGTGCCGCTGCTGCTGCTATTTTGCTCGCTTTCCATCTTCATCTTGTAGATCATTTTAATGTTAAAGCTGTTAACGTTATGTAACGGATTGTACTGTATACAAGACTACTTTTTTTTCTCATCATATGTGGGCGGATTTCGTGATGGTGAGCTATTAAAGAGTGCAAATACAGAAAAAGGAAAGGTTAAAGAGCATTGGTCAAGAATTTAGTTATATCTTATATGTAATCTGTGAAACATATCACATACTCCTTTCAAATGTATATCTTTTTAATCTATAATCCAGCCATGCATATATATGCGTGCGCGCGTGTGTAAATATATGTATGCCATTATTCATTTTTATTTCAAGATTCTTACCAATAAGCAGCCGGTTTCTAACATAGATCCATGGCTTCTTCATTGAAATTCTAACAACATCAAGAGGGTATTTCTGTATGTATGCAGGTATATGTGAAGATTTGTATGTTTTCTTTTATGTATGTATTCTTATGCATATACTTGAACGTCTAGACATGCTCATATATACCTAAATAATAAACTTCTAGAAGGTTTTACGGATTTTTACAGTTGTAATGATGGATCTGTAGTCTTCGAATCAGCTTTCTCCTTTTTGGTTTTTAGAAGCCTAATTTCTCAATTTAGGCAGTATGTTACATATGTATGTATGTATGTATGCATGTATGTATCCATGTATGTATGTATGTATGTATCTATGTATGTGTGTGTGTGTATGTCTGTATGTATGTGTGTGTGTGTATGTCTATATGTATGTATGAAGAGACAAATATTGGTATAACAAACACTATAAAGAATTCTTGATGTACTAAAATTATATCTTCTTCTAGAGTATGTATCATAAATGCCAAATGGCAAATATGATCACCTGACATCCCATTAAAGAAAAGGACGGTTTTATTGACTAGAAATAAGGTGATAGCTGGATAGCAGTCATCGTCATGACAATTGCCCGAACTTTATCTCCAAGAGACTTAGACTTACACAACAAAGAGCAGAACATATCTATGGCCTAAATAGTTTGCATAATTTAAGCAAAAAGGAACTTGTCTTACCTCGCTTTTGCTTAAATTGTATATATTTATATACATGTTTATATGTATATATATATATATATATATATATATATATATATATATATATATATATATATATATATTTATATATATATATATATATATATATATATATATATATATATATATATATATATATATATATATATATATATATATCAAGATAAGCAACAAGGATATCCAGAGGTAATGCAGTACGATCGTTTCCTGCAACTCCACTTAATTGAACAATGTAATCATTACATCAATTTAAAATGCAAAGCAATCCTCGATGCATTCAATTTCGCCCTCCTTCCAAATCGCTAACTTTGTGCCAAAATTAGAATTGAAGAATTAGAAACAATATTTTAACTTGTCTAATACTCTTTTATTCGATTTTTTGTTTTTAATTCTTTTGCCCCTTTCAATGAATAGCTTTTTGTTTTTATTAATCTAATTCATGAACTCGTTAGGTCATATTTTTTACCAGATGATTAGCTTATTAAACCGCCACGTTTCTTTAATATTAATCACCACTCTTTTCTCTTCTTTTTTTTTCTCTTTACAGATCTGGTACATATACCTGGAATCTGTGTACCCGGACTAAGTAATTCCTTTACTCCTCAGTGAGGTCCTCTTGTGGATAATTCTACCTCAGTACGCATTCTGGTGGTCAGCTAACGTACATTACACTTTCGACGTTGCTGCTGTTGCTAATACCGTTGCTGCTGCTGTTGCCGTTGTTTCTGCTGCTGTTGACGAAGCTAACCGCCGCTACACAACCTCCAGCACCAGTACTATTAACAAATCGGAGATCAAATCATTTCAGTACATAAACTCCATTTTTTTCACTAAATCTCTGCCCGCCACTCATACTCTATCAGAGATTGTGGTGAAACGCCTATGTATTGTACCCATAGCTTTCAACCTTCATACAATCTCAAATATATTTAACTAGCTTCTACATTATTAAGCCATTCTCTTGAGCCATTATATCAAGTCTCTAGAAGACTTGTTATCATAATCAAGGATTTTTTACCGGGGATTAGCCGTTAACGTTGTCGAGGAAACTTTGAACACGTGACAGAATTTAGGTAAGTTTTTCTCTTCTTTACCTTAACTAACAAATACCCGAGCACATATAAATCCATATATTGGTTCTCAAATGCATTCTCTCCGTCACTCCATCTCTCCTTCTCTCTCTCTCTCTGTCTGTATTGTGATGGCACAATGGCCCAGTGGTTAGGGAAGCGGACACGCAGTCGTAGGATCGCGGTTTCGATTCCCAGACCGGGCGCTGTGAATGTTTATTTGAGCGAAAATACCTAAAGCTCTACGAGGCTCCGGCAGGGGGTGGTGGTGAACCCTACTGTACTCTTTCACCACAACTTTCTCACACTCTTTCTTCCTATTTCTGTTGTACCTATATTTCAAAGGGCCAGCCTTGTCAAACTCTGTGTCACGCTGAAACTCCCCGAGAACTACGTTAAGGGTACACGTGTCTGTGAAGTGAACATGCACGTTAATTTCTCGAGCAGGCTATTCCGTTGATCGGATCGACTGGAACGTAAACGAGGGAGTGCAACGCTGTATATATATATATATATATATATACATATATATATATATATATATATATATATATATATATATACACACATACACATATATACATGTGTGTGTGTGTGTAATGGTGAGTAGCGGGACGATGTGGAAATCTAAGAATGAGCATCAGTAAAACGCCAATCAATGGCAGGGGTCATTGAACTACAATGGCAGATGAATTGATTGTAGGTGGAGCCGGATTTATGCTTGGTGAAACCATAAACTGTATAATTATATAAAGTTTGTTGGTTTCTTGTTAAAGTATTGTACCAGAATGCTTCATATTAATTGAAAGCATATACACATTTTTAATTTTTTTGAAGCCCGTGCGGAATACGAGGCACAAAACTAAGTTTAGCCTCTGTTAAATCTAACACTCAGTCCAAGTACCTTTTAAATGTTGCATGACGACTTTGTTCAAGTTTTTTTAAGCCATTGCTGTATGAGGATCTAATGTGAAAATTTAGAGAAGAGAGTTTTTGATCAACAGAACCTTCATCTTCTCATGTGCTTTCTTTTCTTGTATGGAGAAGTTTGGATCAAAACATTCGAGAACATTTAACACGTATATACACTATCACACACTGCTATAGACTGTTACTTTTTTTAAAAAATAATTGAACTGCAGCCGTGTCAGGATACTATCTCAAAGGGTTGGCGTTAGTCGATCACTTCAATCCCGGTGTTTTTTTTTATGTGTTGTGTTTATTTTTACTGATCTTTATTACTCGTATCACTGAGTTGCGTGACATGAGAAAAAGTATGTTTTTAAACGGTTGCACACATAAAGTTGGACATAAACATACTCACATACTCACATATACAACGGTATTCAGTAGAGTTTACCCTTTATCAATTTCATTCACATATTAATCAAACCGATGCTATAAAAGAAATATATTCTCAAGATACCATGTAGTTGAACCAGACGAGAGCCCAGGTAGTTTTGAAACGAATTTGACCACATGGTTTATCGTTGTCGTCAACGTTCCAGAAAATAGAGGTGTAATATACAAAAGCTTAGCTAGTAGTTCATCTCTCAGACTTTGTTATTTGTGCAGGCATTCTATAATCACATCAGTTTGCAAAAAAAAAACAGAATGCCAGTTCAAATTTGTAAGCAGTTGTCCAAACTAACCAGAATATAGGACTTCCAGTGAGCCAGCATCAGAGCCGCAGTAGCTTGGTGCTGGGGACTTATACGCTTTCTCGACTGAGTGTGTGGCTATGTTTGGTTTCGTAATAGACGCATGAGCAGATA
>NC_142934.1:16739082-16741582 GCF_046866305.1 Octopus bimaculoides | reverse complement strand
TTAACTATACATCTGCACACATGTGCAGGCTGAGCTGAGGATAACTATACATCGACACACATATACATCTTTAATAAAAATGGAAAGATTATTTCGGTTAGACTGAAAGCTTTAAATTACAGAAACAATTACTTCAGGTCATTTGTCAGACATTTTAACAATTTTTCTGTCTATCGATCACTTTAACTCGACCATAGCATGATGCATTTTTAGTATTTGATTTACAAATTTGGTCTAATGCTTTCATATGTAAAGATTATATTATTCAGACACAGCACTAAAATAAACTTTGAAGGTTTTTGAGTATTGTCCTAGATTTGCTTTAACTAAGCTTCAGAAAATTATTTATACAGTAGAGGTATATTCAACCAAATTTATCTAGTATAGATATGTTTCTTTCCATTAAGTGGTCCTCTCTTTCGCTTTGCAAGATACAAGGTGACTCCTTCAATGCTGGTGTCACGAAAAGCACAGAATACCCTCTAAGTGTTTAATGATCGATTCCAAAAGCGGCAACACGGTGACTGAGAGAGCTGTTTAGTCGTGCTGGCGGCAGACCAACCTCTATAGGGCTGATGCAACAAAAAATGCATTCAGTGAATTCTATAAAGTGGCTGGTCCTGTCGAACCAACCTACCCAAGCCAGCATGGAAAGCGGTTATAAAATGATAAGGATATTGTTATTCGTTTATCAGTCTCTAAGGGCGTTGGAAGGAAAGGTAAAATATATCCAGATGTGAATTGAATACAGAATGTGAATGATGGAGAAACTGAATATTGTAGTGTTTAGTTCGGCTGCCTGTCATATCATTTTACTTATATGCACTAAGGTGCTTAAATACATTTTGATATTATTAGCATTTATAAGTTGGCGAGTTGGTAGAGTCGTTATCACGCCGGGCGAAGTGCTTGCCTGTCATTCTGAGTTCAAATTCCTCCGAAGGCGGCTTTGTCTTTTATCTTTTCGAGGTCGATAAATTAAGTACCAGTGACGTTCTGGGGTCGATGTGATCTATTGTCCTCCTCCCCCGCAAAAATCCGCACCTTGTACCTATAATAGAAAGGATATTAATAACGGTAGTGACGACTGCAACAATAGCAGTAGTGAATCATTGTATACTGCATACTTTATTTATGAGCAAATTCTATAAAAGTGGCGGTGGTTATGTTAATTTGCAAATGGCGCTAAGTCTCTGTTTGTATTAAGTATGCATGCTTTAAAAAAATATATACACCATTTTGTTTTGGTCTTGCTTTGTTTATTTTGTTTTTCACTTTCATCTCAAGAGAATGCTTTAAATATTTATCGAAGGAAATTCTAAATCTAAAATATTAATCAGCTGAATCGTTTGGATATTTTAAGATGATAAATTTAGTCAAAGCTGAAAGATTTTCGGCGAAAATTACCTTTACATAATATGACAATTATTAGATTAATACTAATTTAATAAGCGCTACTCTCAGAGTGCTATTCCGCCATGATTATTCCATGATTCGATTTGTTCGAGAAATAGTACAATTTCTATAGAATTATTATTTACTTCTTTAACAGTTTTTGGTATCGCTGACCTTTCTTCAACTTTTAGTGGAAAAGTTATTTGTGTAGATTATATCGAAGCTAAAAAGAAAATTACCTTAATTTAAATAATGTAGTAATGAACCAGTAGCCAAAAGCAATATTAAAATTACTACATGTTATCTTTAACAACTAATTAATTTTGTCACCACCACTTGCAGCTAAGAGCGCGAAATTGAATGTTACAATAATTTAAGCATTTTTACAATACGAGAACATTAAAAAAATAATATATACTGCAATTCTTTTATACAATATAAACACATATACATTCTTTCTTTCATACATACGAATATACATAGACATAATGTGTGTGTGTGTGTACTCACGCAAACACTTTACAATTACTATGCTTGTAATAATAAGCGTTAAAGGGATATAAAGGGTATTTCAAACCCTATGGAAAAGTATTCTAGAACTGACGGGTCACGCTATATTAAGACTTACATCTAAATACTTTCTCGAAAAGTTTGTTGTAATGTCATTGAATGACCTGTGCATAGTGTCTTGATTTGGTAATGGAGAGAAGTGATGCATTAACTCTTTGCTTTTCAGTTCTGATGTAAAGTAAAATTTGTGGTTGATGTATCGATAATAAATTGATGGTAACAACAGGTTGCAATACGTTACAACCAAATTGCAAAGTATTCTTCGGAATGAAGAGCTGAACTGTCAAAGATGATGATTCAAAGAGAATCTGCATAATCATCTTATTTTAGGAATTGAAATCATTGCAATACCATATTTGTTTCAAATTTTGGTACATGGCCAGCAATTTCGGAGGTGAACCAGCTCGATTACATCGACCACAGTACTCAACTGGTGCCTAATTTATTGACCCCGAGAGGGACGAAAGGCAGCGTGTACCTCGGCGGAATTTGAACTCAGAACGTTGCTATATCATATTAGCAAAGAAGTGAAAAC